>NW_011336963.1:0-2093 GCF_000735185.1 Notothenia coriiceps
GTAGCCTACACTGTGTTACTATAGTTACTGCCCCAGCTACGAAACTGTAATGGAAACGCAGCATAAAGTGAGCCTGGCCTACCAAGGCCTAACTATACCGTACTAAGCCGTGTGAGGCCCTGCAGTGGAAATGCGCCATTAGATCCTCACATTGAAGTCAACATAGACACTGGCCGTTTCTCAATCTCGAGGATGCTGGCTTGGTAGTCGCGTACTTCCAAGTCACTTCCTTCAGAAACGAAGCAAGTATACTTCCAAGCCACGGCTTCGGAAAACGAAGAAGAATGGAACAGGCTAACAAGTGTGCCACTCTCTCTAGTTTCAACATAAACTGTACCGAAAATATATAACTCACAATGTCTATCTAATTATGAACTTGCTTTACTTTCACGGAACACATTTTTGGAAACAAAGTAACATATTTACCAACACATGTTCTACGCCACGACATATTTACATTTAAATGTGTGCTGCGTCGGTTCAGCCATTCTCCGCAAGGGTTTTTGAAATTGGTCCGTGCGCAAAGCATTGTGGGGACTTTAAGGACACGAAGTCTACCCATTTGCAGCCTCGAAATTACCCCCAAACAAAGGACGCGGCCTCGGTGGAATTCCAAGTATGCTGGAGATTGAAACAGTCCTGCTGCGCCACTTGATGACGTAGCATCCTTGAAATATTGGCTTGGAAGCCAGTATCCTCGAGATTGAGAAACGGCCACAGTTTAAATATGTATTGACTATTCAGTAGATGATACTGTATATACCACTGGGCATGCTTTCCTTGGTGTGGAATCTAATGAGTTGTCACGCCAGAGCTGCTCCTCTCAGACCGGAGGAATTGATTTAATAATCAGTTTTCTTGACCTAGAAATGGAGATTTCTATAAAAATCATGTGTTAATGACAGGCTTGCAGTAAGTGGGGCATACGCTTTGAAGAACTGGACAAGGCTGATGAGGCTGGTGTAATTAAGCCTAGAGCTCTGAAAGGAAATTAGTTAGATTTTAACTAAGAGCAAAAAAAGAGTCATTCACTCAATTATATTTCAATATAAGTTACATTTGTTGAAGTTGTCTGAAACCTTGGACTCAGCTGTAGCCCAACGAGATATGAATCGATCAATTTAGGAATGGCAATATGGCCAAAATCTTCTATTAGATAATGTTTATTTCATATCTCTAATCGATTAACAATATTTGTCCCAGAAGAGCATGTTCCCTGGTTATTTAATATGAAATCACACCATGAATAATATGTTATTAAATCTTCTCCCAGCCCTTTTTCCCTCGCTTCTTATTGGACAGCGCTGTTAAGATACTTTATCTATTTTATCTCTTCAACAGCCTGAGGATGCAATTGCAGGTGTAAGGAATGTAACACACATTGAAACACTGTTACAAAGACAGATACAAATCCAACACTTCTGGGTGTTGTTTTTCATCTCTGCCTCATGTGTTTACTTAAATAGTCATTGTTTAAGGAGTGGCGATCACTTCCTCTGTCTAGACTTACTCACTTTACAAACCGTTAGCTGCTGAAACATCTACTACATTTGCACTAAGCGGACCGGAGGTTGCCTTTGCTCCGCTCCATATCTGTGAGTTGACAGCTGCTCGACTCTTTCCCGGGCTGCAAAATGTATCGCTAAGAGCTATATGAAACTGATAGGTCTCTCTGGGAGTTCAGTCCTACTGGGAGAACTCAGCTCCACCTTATCCTCTCTTTTAACTCTCTTTCTGTTCACCATGAAGAGCACTTAATGGGCTCGTATGATGTGACTGTTGAGGTGAGATGGTCACACTTGGGGACTGAACACAATGAGTGTTGCTAAAGACAGGCCAGGTTTATTTATTTCCTGTCACTTCCTCTTTTACTTTCCCCTCTCTTCTTTAAAGTGGACCTATCATGCTATATTTGAATAATATAGTGTTGGAAGACCATACCTATATAAGGCATATTTATACTGTTTATTTTTCAAAATACCAAACAGATCATGCATTTTAGCCATTCCTCATTTCGCTCAATTTAACACTGTCTTTGCATGGGCTGATTCTGTGAGAACAGCACCATCTACAGGCCTGGCATATGTACTACA
>NW_011336963.1:2236-10333 GCF_000735185.1 Notothenia coriiceps
AAGAGATTTGGGTATGGAGGAAAATAGAGAGAGTTGTGTTTTCTGACACTTGGTGAGTTCCTTGGAACACCGGGGACACATATTCATGTATAAAAGACGTAGAAAAGTGCATTTTGCATGATAGGTCCCGTTTAAGTGTAAGAAGCCAAGTTGATTAGATTCCTCCCGTATGTGACCTAGCTTTTTCCTCCTTTCCCTTCCTCTGTCTCTGTTCTGTGATGTTATGCCTCCCTCATCATCAACCAGTCATATTTGTTCCCTTCCTCCCTCCCCCCTTACGTAGTGCTCCAGCTCTTCCTCCCTCCCTCCCTCCCTCTCTGTCTCTCATTCATGCACCGGCTCCATATCGACTACGTTAGTCATGTGGCTCTCTTCTCCCATTCGCCTCCTTGGCCACAGATCGGATACGCTGCTGCCGCTGCTTTTGTGAGTAGTAAGCCACGTTTCTTTTTGTTTACTCTTCACCCCCCTCCTTTTTCTGCGCTCCTGCAACTGTTGCTGTCTCTTCATTATGATAGGATCTGAGACACAGATGGACAGGATGATCACACAGGACTTAAGAGATTCACAGAGAAAAGGTTGTGAGATTAGATGAAGGGAAGGCAGGGAGAAGCGGAGGAGATGGAGCCTAGGCAATGCATCATTATTATGATCTCCTTTCTCCAGTGTCAAGTGTGCAGCGCTGAAGGGACACCCTCTAATGAGGCACATGTTAATGAAACCTCTCTATAGACCGAGTAGCTGCAGCTTCTTAGTCACAGTGCGTTGTGAGGGGAAAACAATGCCTGTGTCACCACTCAACAATGCTTGTGTCTGTGCTTACTCTCACTCTACTTTGGATCTGTTCATGCGACTTAACCTATTGGAGAGAAAGACGGATGTTTATGTTTTGTCTTCCTGTTCATTTGCTTTCTTTTATACAATATTGTAGCAGCCCGTAATTATTTTTCTCTTCCTTGTGAATATTGAATTTGTGGTGGAAGCAGCTTTCTCAGCTTAGCGAAATGTTCAAAGGAGAAGTATCTGCTTACAGGAACAGTGTTTGCACCATGACTCTCCTCTCTGCTTTTTCAACACAATCCTTTTTACTATCTGTATAAAAAATTTGAGCCATAACCAAATGATTTTTTTATACAGCATTTTAGTGATGGAACCTCAGAGTGAAAGAGAGAGACACTGAGAATGAGAAGGGGAATGATTGCTTGGAAAAACCTTTTCTCATTTGATCAACTGTGATGGAAGAAAGTACACACCCAGCAGTGTTTGTGTACACTCAAGTTAATGCAACTTGATGTGAGGCTTATCTGGGACTATTTTTGCTCAACGTACATTGGATAATCCCACCCCTCCTCCAACACATTTCTTTCTAATCAGCTCTAAGCAGGAAGACACAATACACACGTCTGCGTGCTAGCTAATGCTTTTAGACATGATGTGTTTTCAGTTCTTGTTATCAATTCAGCCCCTCTTTATTTCACTGCAGGAGGGACATTTTGAGTCAATAGACTCTTCATTTTAATCCATTCACGTGTGGCCAAGTGTGACTCAACCGGAAGTCATTCAGCTGACTTGCAAGGGATTAAGCATTGAGTGATATGTTGAAGTAGAAACCCTAGGCCAGAGCTAGAGCTTCAGGGTTATTGTGATTATTCCCGTAGCTCTTTACCTGAAGGAGAAACAAGAAATAAATGATCCTTAAAAATGTCATATGGCGACAAAAACATTAAAGGTTTTGGATTGAGACCGATACCTGAAGCTGTGGGAGCTGGCCTTATGTGACCTCTTTACCGTTTTGCCTTTGGCCACATCTTTAAGCTGGTCATTCCTTTATTCCCTTATGGGGGGACAATATTAATCACCCGGAAACAAAAGCATTCGAAAACCATCCTCTGCCAACTCTGGAGAAACTCTGTATGCCAATGAAAAGCAGTCCTTACAACCCTAAACCACGGTTTCAAATTATTCAGAAATACCTCCATGATTAATCCTAACAATTTACTGTTACGAGTATACGAAAAATGAAATAGTGAAAACGTTTCTGACTAGGCTATTTCAGATGTTCCCTCTGTAGCTGACCTGTCCGTGTGAATTGCCTCAAATACCTCCATTAGACTCCTTTGTTTACTTCTATAACATAGTGACATCACTATCTACCACTCACGCTTCCATTGGCTAGCACTCCAGCACATTGTACGTTATAGAATAAGGGGCCATACATCTCTAAGCAGTTGACCAATCACAACAGAGCCGGTCAGCTAACCAATCAGAGCAGACTGGGCTCTGGTTTCAGACAGAGGGTGAAAAGAGGCGCTGCAGCACAGGCAATGTGAGATAAATTATAAGTAGAGGCACAAAATAGAAATATGAACCTGGAAATGGGCATAATACTGTAGGGCTCCTTTAATAAAAGTTACTTTTGCAGTTGTCAGAGTGGAGCCTCTCTCCCCATCAGCAGTGACAAGCCTGTCTCTGAAAATGCCGAATATTTGGGATATTGGATTTTGGTGGTTGTTATGGAGACAAAAAGACTGTAGAGCAGAATGACAGCAAGCTATAATAAGATGAGGACCGAGCATAACAGCCATTCTGAAGACTGGGAGGGACAGTGCATGCATATTCATGAAGCTGTCTTTAGGACTGATCTGAGTTCAGTGTCAGTCACAGCCGGTGGTGACACTGTCCTTGTCTGAGTGGCGTCGACTTTGCTGTATGCTCAGTTTTAAGTGATGATTTGCCTGTGGTCTTCCACTGAACCCTGTTGTTGTGTAAAAGCTTCCTGTTTGTCTCTGTACTCAACCACAGTCTTAAACTATATCCAACACGCCATAGTTAGGAAAAACACAGGTCTTACATCTTAAGACTTACATTACTACTGAGAGAAAAATAACAGTTTGTTACCTAAAGTTCAGTGATGCTTATTGAATCTCTTCTTAACAACATTCATGTGTGTTGGATCATTCAGTATGCTGAAATTGCATAAAGAAACACAGGGAAGTTGCAGTTAGCATGATGTGGTGTTGATCCCGTTAATAGAGTAACCTGCAAACAACACATGCAATCATTGTCTAGCTCAGTGGATGTGGTCACCTGAACTGTTTTGCTTGTATGAGTGATAGATGGAGTCATTATACTTTAATCCCAATTTCAAATACATGTTACGCACAATTTAGGCTACATTACTTTCTCAAAGTATCGGTCGCTGTGTTTGTGTTTCTGGCTAGTTTTTATTTTTTATTTTTTTACCTGTTTGAGTGTTATCAGCTTGGCCTCTCTGCAGCCAGTGGTAATGAGTGAGTCAGCAATTTATTCTCACAGAATCTGGTCTTGGACTTGGGGAAGGTCAAGGTGATCTGGGAGTTAGGTGAAACTATTTGTAAAACTCAAAGATGATAACCAATAAGTGCTAATTATGATCATACCATGTCAAAGAAATACCATCATTATAATTTATAAACTGTTTAGTATCCATATCATCTGTTTTAGACTGCACTTTAATAGAACATTTGTCTTAAGTACCTATCTCTGATGTTTTAATCAGTATTTAGAATGAAATTCACAATTATTTAGTTACTGTCCAGAAAAAAACGGATTATTGCTTGAACAGAAAAAATATTAAAAATAACTTTCACAGAAAACGTCCACGGAAGTAAACTTCTAAATTTCTGTTCACGCCACCCAGTAATGCTTTGTTAAAAAAGAACACAGACAGTCAATTAAAAGCCTGTTTACCGTCGTGTGCCAGTGGGGAACACAAACTGTTATTAAGGTGGCCGAGCAGCAGCACTCACTCATGCTGTCCCAGTAAGTGCACCTCTCGGAGGGGAAACACCAATGGCGTGTGAGTCCTGAGGAAGGGAATTCACAGGTAGCAGATGGACCGCTGGAAGCAGCTGTTGTTTACCAGGTAGGAGGGAGGGATGGCGGTCAATTAAGTTCACATAGGCAGGCACATGTGTGCAGTGGCACCTGCAAACAGCACACTTTAATTGAAGGTCTTCTGACAGTGTTGGGCTGATACTAAGGATGCTGCCACAACAGAGTGGTGACTAACTAAGGTTTAATTATCCTGTGTATGACTGCAGGGCAACTAGTGTCAATGATTTAAATGTAAGCACAGGAAATAAGCAACCTGTATTCAGTGTTTTTTTCAAACTGCTCCATATGGTCTGGTCAGGTCACCTGGAGTGGGTTTTATTGGACTGCTCGCAGGTTTGTAAAGCTGTTGGAGTGTGTGGGATGGAGCCATTTATTCATGAAGCCAAGTGATGATCTACAATGGAATTATTGAAACCAGGGTAAAGGGTGTATGATCCTGCTGTTAAGCTTCACCTTTAGAAAACATATTCCTGATCCTTTTATTTTATAAAAAGGCTCCTAACTGCATCACACCTATTGATGTTGCTTTTCATGGCGCTTATCACCCAACTATTAGCAGGACACATAGGCAGGGTCAACACTCATAACATAGGAGAGTGATTTCTGAACCTTTTAAAGGGACATTTTAACCAGACTTTATTTTTCCATGTGTCATTTCTGACCATTATGATTTTACTGATTAAGTTGTTTTATGTCATACTGTATGGTGACACCACTAGAAAAAATAACATTAGAGCAGGCATTAGGAAATGTAAGATGATCACTCATATTGTAAACTGACCATTTTAACAATATTTCCTGAAACTTTGTTGCAGTTATAACTTTGAAAAATAAAGTTGTTTTTGTTGTGTACCCTACTCAACTCATTCCACACCTGAATCTCAGCAACATTAAGTTGTTAGAAGAATGGAACTGATCACTCAATATAATGATGGCAGACTACACAAATTAGATAACAAAAAAAATAAAATAATCTTCACACCTCGAAGTCATCAAGGCGCTTTACAAGTACACATTACACACATATCATACATGTAACGGTCATGTACTGTGGACAGTACCCACAGGAGCAAATTCGGGTGAAGTGTCTTGCCCAAGGACACAGCGGCCTGACGCTTCGTCCCTTAACAAAAAGAAAACCTATCTCTATTTCCCCCTAACTAATAGGCATACTGCCAATTTAGCAGGATAAACAGTTTTCTGTGCCCAGAAATGTTCATTAAAAGTAATTAAAACAATGGAGGTTGGATCACTGTGCTCTGCATATAAGTGAAGGTTGCATAAGAGACTGACAGGATCATCACATAAAGCTATTACAATGTAATTGTGTCATAACAAGTGTTTATGTATTCACACTAAGTGAACTGTTATGGGCATACTACTGAACGCTTGAGTCTGCATGTGAATTGTCCCTCATGCACACATAGACAAAAATCAAGCAACAAAACAACAAATATAAAAAACACATCAAAACACACATTGATACCGAGTTAGTCAGAATGATCCACAGTAAGCCATTTTCAAAGCCCCACACTAGAGCGGTTCAAAACCAAATTGAATTTTTTTATCACAGTTTTATCGCTGCCGAACCTCCAAGAATTGTCTCTAGATATCCCATTTTCAAAGGCAATGTTGCTCTTTATAAAGAAAATAAATATGCTCACAAAAAAGTTCATGCCTCTTGAGATGACTGGCTATTTTTATCTATCAACAAGATGCTTTGTCCTCGGATGAATTAATGCAAAACATTCTTTTTTAGATCTGACACGGGGGGGGTGGGTTGGTTTTACTCTACTTTCTGAAGTTTCCTTTGGTTGCATAGCAACACTCATAGGGCCACCTATTATGTCTCCAAATATACATCAAACAGATCTTAATAGAGCAAAAGTAGGACAGGAGTGAGCTTAGCAGTTTCCATGCATTGACAGAAAATATGTCCTCCCTTCACAGGCGGCCATAAATCCACCAACTGGATTAGAAGAACTGTCACTGTCCAGTTTATTTTCAGCTCACAGGACATGATAGATGTTTGCATGCCACTCAACAGAGAAGAACATTGTGTATGAATCACAGGGACCACACAATGATGTCTTCTGAAGAACTCTTAGGGCACCTACTTTCGTGGCAGTGCCTTAATGTGGTCTCCTGTACTTTGGTAGAAATTGTGTTTAGATGTTTGTGGAGAGATATAGGGATAGTGGTGGTCTAATGGATAGTGAGGTGGGCTGAAGATCGGAAGGTTGTGAGTTCAAATCCCGCCTAGAACACCACCACTAGTGTGCCCTCGAGTAAGGCACTTAGTTACTCCAGGGAGAATGTCCCTGTAATTGGTCATTGTAAGTTGCTTTGGATGAAAGCCTCAGCTAAATGAAATGTAATGTAATGTAATATACGTCTCAGCTGCTTCTTTAGTGATTTTGTCACAAACTAAATATTTGAAGTGTATGTGCAGCAGCATGCGAATAATTCTGAAAATGTTAAGTTATTTGAAATCAAACAGTCTCCAACAACACCAAGTGAAGATTGTTGAGGTTGTAGCAGGAACAATGTCATCTATAAATGTATGTATCTTTTAGTAACATGAGTAATTATTACAGTATCTGTTGCGAGTGTAGGAACATGAATAATTCACATAAACAAACTATTTGATTCCCACTGGAAACTTTTAGGCACTTAATGTTTTCTTGTATATCAAGAAATATCCTCTGAAGAGTGTGAGCAGCACTGTTCCTCAGGCCCACTTGCATCAGACAAACTAACAAAATGCTCTTTCTTCTTCTTCTTCTCTCCCTCCTTCTCTGTTTCACCCTCCCTCTTCTCTCTCTTGGATATCGTCCTCTCTCTGTCTGTCTGTCCTCCTCTGTTTCTTTTCCTCTCTGTCGTCTGCAGGATCCAGCAGTAGCTTCTCTCTCCGTCAGCAGCTGGGACTCCATGGCTGCCGCTTGATTCCCTGCACTGTGAGTTCCCTTGTGTCTGTTTGTCCAGCTGTGTTGTGTATGTCCTCAAACCCTTCTTTTGGTTCTTTCTGTCAGGCTTTCCAACCTGCAACACTTGGATTAATCCTCTAAAGCCGCCGCTGCTTGGTGCCTTTTATTCGTGCCATTGATTTGAATTGTGAAGATACACTTTGTATGACTCTACATGTTGATGCCAAGAGAGCAAAGTCATGCTGCGTTCGGTCTCTCCTGCTGCGCTTCATTATTCTGCTGATTCCACATTAGTATGGCAACGCTAGTAAAACAAACACTGTATGCAAGAAGCCAGTGTTCCCAACGTAATGACTGACAGGCTGTGATATCCATTACAAGCACTGCATTTTTCTTATTAGTGATTTCAAAACAACTTACCCCATCCATATTTCATATAATCTATAATAATGGTGGAACAGCTGCAGTGGTTTTAATGGATTCTTAATGTCCTGAATAGCTAGATGGAGAGAGGAGAAGCCCTACAGCTAATGTTTGTTGTGGACCATTGATTGGATATTAGATTATGATGTTATGTCTGTATTTAACTTCTGTGTCCTCACATAACGGCCATTTTTGGATTGATCTTTGACAGAGAAATTAATTGTCAGAAGCCTTTACTGTTAGTGGAAGCAATGTTTTGGTTCAATGCACACTTAAGGTCAGAGGTCAATGTCAACGCTGTCAGTGAGAAATTGATAGCGTTCCTTACAAATATTTATAAAACGGACAAGTCAAATCAAGCAATCTGATTGGTTCTTAGCCGTGATATACTGAGCGTATACCACGGGTAGAATTGCAAGTTACTTTTCACAACAAGTCAGTATCCCTCCACGTCTGAGAAAAACAGTATACCCTTGGGCTGAAAAGCAAACTGCCTGCCTGCAGTTTGCTTTTCATACTGGAACAAGAAAGCAGCGGAGAAGTAACGGGGCAGAAGCCCTCCTTTTGGACGCAGCGGTCCAGACATAGACATCAAACGGCAAAACATATTCAGTGTGCAGTTCCTTTGGCATTAGGGCAGGGATATCTAGATACTTTTGAAGGTTTAACATAATTAATTGTGCTACTTTTAAAGCAAGCAACGATGTTTTCAAATCTGTAATCAAAGAGGTCCGCAAAAACGCTATCGACCAATCAGATTGCTTGATTTGACTTGTCAGTTTTATAAATATATTTAAATTTCTTCCGTTACGAAACAAACTTACAAAGCATAAAATGGAAACATTTAAGATTAACTTCGACCTCCGGGGGA
>NW_011336964.1:0-1713 GCF_000735185.1 Notothenia coriiceps
GCACTTTGTTGTAGTTATCCTACAGAGAAAAGAAAATGCACTTGACTTGGAATTAATGTACAGTATGCATTCAAAAGTGCTGAATAAATGTTTTATGGACCCATAATAGTGATTATTATTTAAGTTAAGTTTTGCCATAATCATGTCTTTTTCCATAATCAGGTAGCTGAACAACATTGGTAAAAAATGTATACATTGTATATATATATATATATATATTTCTATATATATATATTTCTATATATATATTTCTATTAATCGCTTTCGGTTTTCGGCCAACTGTTTCCTATTTTCGGTATCGGTTTCGGCCAAGGATTTCCCATTCGGTGCACCCCTACCCTGTGTGCTGTTCCCTTTCCTATGGCTTTACTTGTTCACCCTCGTAAAAATCAATATGCCTAAACTGGTGCGCTGATCCCACCAGCACCTGCCTCCAATACTCACCAGATGCCCCGAAACTAAAAGCATAACAAATAATTGCAATAAATAATGATACATTTAATTTAAAAAAACAGCAAGAAAATAAATGTTAGAGTATGAAGAAATACAAATAATATATTATTTATCAACAAATAGCTCCAACAATTGTCATACTTCCAAGGTTAGGTGAAGCATGTGGACATGTGACCTGCGTTCTATCAAATCCAGAGGCTACCTTGTCCCATCTCCAAGGTAAATATACGAGGTGTGGATGTGTTTCATGTCATGTGACATGTAAGCAGTGAAATACATTTCCTGCTCTGGAAGTCACTCACCCTGATAGACCGATGACCTTTTCCCCCTGTGAGAGATGGAGTGTGCAGAATAAGACATATTGAGTCCAGGCTGGGCCCTTTGGCTTCACTCGCCCTCACAGCTCTTCCCCGTGAGCCGAGCATTAGATCCGTGCCAATCTCAAAATCCCTGCCGGTGAATGGTTTCCCCCTTTTCGTCGGCGCTGGCAGATTGAGAAGCAGTTTTCCAAAAACAAGTAGGAAAATAATGAAAACAGTGTTTTTGTTTGGGCTTGGTAATATTTCTTGGCAAAAGGTGGGACATTTAGATAAATAGGATCTTGTAATTAGCTGGAAGAACTTATTTTGACCTACATTTTACCAGAATCAGAAAAATGTTGTGTAACAAAATAAGCCAGATTCAGAATGTTTTCTGATGTTAATTGGTGATTTTCCAATAAAAATACTTTTCATCTGAAAACAGGGGCGGATCTAGACAAATATTCATGGGGTGGCAAGAGGGTGGCAGGAGAATTTCAGGGGTGGCATCCCCTGGCAGAAATATATGCTGATTTAATCGCAGTCATATCAATCAATGTTAACTTGGAAAGCCACAATATTGATATTTTAACTCAATAACATTAGGTGACATTATTGTGGCACATCAGTAAAGCCTTAAATATAAATATATTAAGGTGGCACACGTCATTTAATGAATTTTAACTGAATGAGTTGGTTTAACTCTTAGACCAGCAGGGGTACCAAATATGCAGACTGCTGCAATAAGTACATTAATTAACTGTCTCATCGATGTGTGTCTGTATGAATATGATAATATTAACAATCATATTATTCCTATCAGCTGTCAATTAATGTTATGATTCACATATTCAGTGTTATTATTAAATAAACTATATTTTTTGGAGGAGTTAATGATGAACGTTCCTCAAGATGCTTGCTCACCCTCCTTCAAATTTGAAAGACCAGTAATTACTATCAT
>NW_011336965.1:0-11337 GCF_000735185.1 Notothenia coriiceps
CTAGGTATAAAAGTCACAGCTCGCCACTGTCACTGAGTGATCCGAAATCGCGACAGGGGAAGCAAACACAGACATCACAACACGTACCTTTACGAAGCTTCTAGGGAGATCGTCTCACCGTAGCTGTCAATCTGATCAAAATACGTGTTCAATGGCATTAAAACGAGAAAAAACGCAGATGAATCGGTTAATCCATAGGTTTTTAACGTCTCTGTATAAAAACATTATTTCATTTATAATCTATAATTCTATTTTTATGTAAAAATCGCAGAGCAAAAGTTAGCTGCTAATGGTAGCCACCAGAGTGGCTGCTGCTTCCGGTCTTGGCTATGCGGCAGTCTAACACACACACATTACCAAATAAGGACGTGTGTGGGAGTTCCCCTCGATTCTATTGACTCTGACGGTTAGAAAGAGATGTCACATGTCAAAATCCAGCAAGGGGGGCCAGAGATTTGGAAAATCCACCCAAATGGCCCCAGAAGAGGTTTTTTTTTGCTAAATAAAAAGGTCAAATATCACTTGTTTTGCATCAATCTTGATACAGGGTACTTATTATATGTTGTACTTTGGATTCCTAAAGCTTTTAGTCTACTAACCCATCATCCAAGGTTAGTTTTCACTATAAGTACAAAATATTTTTTGGACGGACACTATAATTTACAGTTTTTTACCATGTTCAATCTGAATTTTCTTTAAAATAAAAAACATCTATATTTATTCCGACTTTTCTCCATCCAACTCACAGGTTTATCATTACTTTGAGAAAAAAGATTATTAATTTAACCATTTTAGAAGGGAAGATATAGTCATTTGTTCAGGGAATGTCCTTTTCGAGCCTGAAACCTGAAAAACAGGCTCGGGGTTAGCCACAATCATTACATCTTATTCAAATCCCCAAATGTTCCATGTTTTAGTTAACAAAGGGTTTTTTCTTTTAAACATTGTGTCTAATAATCACATTGACAATGCACACAGTGGTGTAAAGCAACTAAGTAGATTTACTCAAGTACTGTACTTAAAAACAATTTGGAGGTACTTCTACTTTACTACAAGGTAAATTGTAAATCGTGTACTGTTACTCCACATAATTTATTTTATACCTTTAGTTGTTTTGCAATAATAATGATGTGAAATATAATCAAGACTTAAATAAGTCTTTAGTTACACCTGGAGTAACATTCACAAGCTACAGTCATTAAAACTAGCTGCACCTATACCAGCTTTGAAAACTCTCTAATGCATCAATAATTATAAAACATATCATATATATTATTCTGAAATGGGCCAATCTGCATAATGAGTACTTTTACTTTTGGTACCTTAAGTACATTTTGATGCCAATAATTTTTTACTTTTATTTGAGTAACATTCTGATTGCATGACTTTCACTTCAGTACAAGAACTAAGTACTTTTCCTAGCTCTGAATGCATGCATTGTTAGAGCCTTTCTTCCTTCAGAGAGAAGGCAGTGATATTTAGTCTGAGAGGACCATAAGTGAAACTCTGACCCTCACCTTAACTCCCCCCTCGGTCCCTCTCTAACAGGCTGGCAGGAGGAGGAAGAGGCAGAGGAGGGGAAGCACAGACCCTGAGGAGCCCCCGCAGAGACGACTCCGTGAGGGAAGCCCCAGCCCACTGCCCTCCACCCCCACAGGCCATGCTGGAGTACGCCCGGCTGAAGGTGAGTCCTCCAGATGTTTACACCAGTTTGGTGTTATACCTGCTTCATGTTTCTGTTCAAAAGACTCTGCTGTGGATCGATGGTCACCGTACACATTTATCCCAAACCACTGCGTCAGTCTACGAAACGATACGATATAATAATACTTGCATCACAGCAGCTCCATGTTTAACATCAAGATAGAAAAATATCAAGAGTCAGACACAATACATGAGAAACAAACAACAGACATTTAACATAACAGCACAATCACTGAGAGAAAACATGCTCAAAGAGCCTTTAGCGTGCATTTGATCTGGGATTTAGCTCTTGTTTACATCTGTCTGACCACGCCCTGTTTATGGATACTTTTTAAGTATTGCATTGTTTAGTGTGTTGATAAGTTGTAACTTGTAACATGTTTTATAAGTTGTAACTGTTGCAGTTCCTGCAGTGTTGGTGAGGATCCTGGCCTGGATGTCTGACCCTCCCTTCAACACTCATACACACACACACACACACACACACACTCACACTCATACACACACAAACATATGTTATTACTCTTTAGTTTTTAGATTTGTTTCAAGCACTTATGATAGAATTTAGTTAAGATAAGACTCTTTAAAGATTTTAGATAAGTATGTCTTAGAATGTTGATACGTTTTAATTGGTTATAGGTTTATGGATACTTTTTAAGTATTGCATTGTTTAGTGTTGATAAGTTGTAACTGTTGCAGTAGTGCTGGAGATTATCGTGGCCTGGATGTCTGACCCTCCCTTCAACTGATGTTAGCGTCCTGCAGGAGAGAGTGCTGCACTGCTGAGACAGGAACACACACACACACACACACACACACACACACACACACACACACACACACACACACACACACACACACACACATTATACTTTTAAATCTAGTAATGTTTTTATGATGTCATAAAACAATCTTAGCATAGATTGTCATATAGTCATTTAAAAAAAGTCTTAATTAATCTAAATTTATTATTAAGTATCATAACAATGCCACAGTATGTCTTCAAATCATTGATAATTATAGTCTGTCTTGAAAAAATTCATCTAGAATAACTATTAACTCTATTTAATATAATGTATTCATGACAGAGTAAAGGGCTTTAGGAGGCATAGAACTCCTTGAAGCCTTTTCCTCTTTGCAAATTTCCTAACATTCCACCATGTGGATTTTTCACCTGACAATATCAGTATATTAGTTCAAACATGTGAAAGAAGATTTATGCAACTTCAGCCACTAGAGGTCAGGAGCGCACAACAGAGAATATAGTCATAAAAAAAACAGAGTTAAGTTATTGATAAAGAAAAGTATAGTAAGTCAAAAAAAGGCTATACAATAAATATAGTAATTTAAAAAAAGATATAATATATAGAATGTCATAACATTTCACAGTACAGAACATCTTGTTAAAACATTGTTAGTATAGTTAATTATGAAAACATATCAAATAATATATATTTAAAAGATCTTAGTAAAGTATGTCAAATAAAATAACTGGTACTATGGTATTTCATAAATAAATATCAGTATGTCACGAAAAATACATAATATATCTCGTAAAAATTCAATGCATGCTATCTAAAAACAAGATTAACATGATTTATAACAGTATGCCATAGAACTGTCATAATATAGTATGTCATAACACAAACTATGTCACTAAAAAGACAAAGCATAGAATACCGATTAAATAACTTATTATAAAGTATGTCATAAAAAGTGCTAGTATAGTATCCCATAAATAAAGTTATTACAGTATGTCATATAATGTCAATTCAGGCCATTATGACAGCTCTGCCTAACCTTTGATATCAGGACTGCTTTTGCCCGTCACTATTCTCCATTTGTCTTCGAAGGCGTCACAGGAGCTGCCAGATACAGAGCACCTGGTCCGGAGTCTCAGAGGAAAACACTGCAGAGTTCACCTGCTCTCTGCTGTCTCCTGGGTCATCCCTGCCAGCGGCCGCACATTTTGGCCTTCTTTGTTCTTACTGATGGACATACTTTACATTTTTGTTTACAATAAATACCTTAAATGTACTTCTGTTGTGGGCCTTCTCATATTTGCTATGAGCTGTTTTTTTACGCTTTAAAAAGTAATCATACAGTATACAATAATTCCTTTATTACATAAAGTAATGGCAGTGTTGATAAGGTGGAAAAAAAAGTGACGTTTTGCATCACTCTTTAGTGTCATTTTTTTTCACTTTTTCAAATCTGCCGTATCTGTGTTTCACTTTCCAGGATAGGTCCCGACCTCCTTTTTCTAAGTAATATTATAATTGCATGGCTTTGTCTAAACATATCCTGATATGGACAGAATGAAAAGATTGAGTGCCTATTATAACATTCCAATATGAACAACAGGAAGCACATATTTGGATGGAATATTACCAAAGGGTTAGGGTTAGCCAGGGTTAGACCTTCGTTAGGACCTCATATTCATATTATGTACAAACTCTAAAGTCCACTGAGACAAATGTAACATTTGTGATATTGGGCTATATAAATATTGATTGATTAACTTTTATTTCAAGTAATTCAATTAGACATATTTATTACAACACACAAAATGATTTGTTTCATCATTGCATTAAATAGTATTTCGTCAAAAGTAATTGATCTGTCAAAATAATGATGATATATAATATTTCATAACAAATAATTGTTAACACACTGTCATAAGTTATAGTAAACATGTCCTAAAAATTATAATATAGTAGGTCATAAAAAAGTCAACTATACTATAGTCTCATAAAAACATTCTTGATAGTATGGCATGTCATAATTATATTCTTAATATAGTGGAAGAAAACGTAGTAATACAGTCCCTCATAAAAAAAGTTATTGTCCCCTGCCTGAGTCTGATACAAAGTAGCATATACTTCTCTCTGTTTCTGTTTTCCGTGTGTCCTTGAAGGTATCACAGAAACAGCCAGATGTAAAGCACCTGGTCATAAACAGTCAATGGTCAGGACAGGAGTCACAGAATAAAGCCCCATAGCAAAGCGAATCTGCTCTCTCTTTCCTCCTGGACTCCTCCCCATCAGCAAGTGTCAATGTATAATAATATAAACTGATGGACCTAATCATTGTATTCCATTTCATTCGTCCAATTCACAACTTAAGAGGCAGATATTATAGCAATATATTGTGGTGAATGTTATCACTTAACCTATTTATATAGACTTACCAATAATCTTGAACTGGCAAAAGAGTGACTTTATGTAAGATTCCTTTGTTTAGAATGTGTGCGTATTTTGCAAAAAGTGCCATGTTGAATTTCAAATTGGGTGCCAAACTGATAATGTTTTTGGTTGTTTAAAAGCTTGAGCTTTCAATAATTGTGCTTTATATTCCATGTCTCAGCAATTAGAAAAAAAGTAATTTTGTGATAAAAAAAATACCCTTTAAAACTGGCGTGCATTTCGTTAAGTTAAACTTTTTATATATCTGGACTGGACACACACTGACTCCTCCTATGGATTGGTTAAACATAAACATCAAAACAACTTTTAATCATTTAAATTCAGGTTTTCACTCCCACGGTGGAGCTTTTACAATCTTTTCAGAGCCCACACACAAGCCACAGCCCTGACGTTACCGTAGCAACGGCCCGCTGAGTAGGGGGACACTTGAAGCGACTTGTGGTTGGTCAGATCAGGCTCTTATTCGACCCTAATCCGCCCTCTGATTTGTCAGATCTACAGTCACTTTTACAAGACGAAACGTGGTTGGCTTGTTTCTTCATTCGCGGCCCGCCTCTGTGAATAAGCTCTTGCAGCTGCACACAAGTATGAAAAAAAGCGAGCGGAGGAGGTGCTAGCATAATATAATGAGTTGAAGCTGGGTTGTTTTGAAGAGTAAAAAGTAGTTTTTTTCACTATACTCTTGGCTGAACATTGGAGCTCTGTGTTTACGTGGAAATATATAAAGTTGGGAGAAATGTAGGGAATCTTTGACCGACTTTTTCGTTGCCTCACGATGGAGGAACCTGCGACAAGGCAAGTAGTAAAACCGTGACTCGTTAGCTTACTAAACGTTTTCTGTTAAAAAAATATTGACGTTGAAACTGTGTATTCCATTATCTTTAGCGTCTTTATTTAAATGAAGTGTGATGTAGGCCAAGTCTGTTGAAATAGTGACAGTTTTGAGTACAATTATAATAGCATTACTCTCCACAGAGAGTTGGAGATGTCGCTGTCAGACGGTACCTCGGACGACGACATGCCCTTAAGTTTACCCGCAGAGGGCAGCGGGCACAGCGGGAGCATCCGAAAGGTGAGACACCTGAACACACACACATACACCTACACCTACACACACATTAGGCATGTGGCATGTGAGCAGTGGTGTTAAGTCACTAAGTACATTAACCCAGGTACTGTACACATTTGAGGTATTTGTACTTCAGTATTTCCATGTTATGCTACTTTGTACATCTACTCATTCAGAGGTTAACACTGTACTTTTGCTCCACTACATTTATGTAGTACCTTTAGTTACTTTGCAGATATAGATTCATGATAAACAATAGGATCAACACTTAAAAAAGACTTATGAGTATTTTTACTTTTGGTTCTATTAGGCTGCAAACTTTTACTTGAGTAAAATGTTGAATATGACTTTTACTTGTAAAATAGTATTCCTACACTCTGTTAGTTCTAATTGTATTTAAGTACAAGATCTGAGTACTTCTTCCACCTCTGTGATAAGGTTACTGCAGACCGTGTACAATAATAACTTCTGTTACCATTCTGTAAACCCTCCATCTTTTATTTTCTCCCTTTTTCTGTAATAGACACATCTTGTACTTGAGGAAAATTAGAAATACCAAAGCATAGGAATACTCTGTTATAAGTAAAAGTCTTGTATTCAACATTTTACTCAAGTAAAGGTACAAAAGTATACTTAAAGTACCAAAAGTACTCGCCCCATACAGAAACCATATATGTTATATGTTGTCATTATAACCATTGATGTATTAATGTGTTTGTAGAGCTTGTAAATGTGGAACCCATTTTAATTATTTGATTTACTGCTGGGTGGCATGTGAATTTCACCCAGGTGTAACTAAAGTCTTAATTAAGTGTTGATTATATATATTTTTGTATTATTAATCCACATATGTAAAGTAACTAAAGGTACAATGTTAACTTCTAAATTGTAATGGAATATAATAACAAAGTAGAATAAAATGGAAATACTCAAGTAAAGTACAAGTAACCCCTCAGAATTGTACTAAAGTACAGTACTTGAGTAAATCGACTTGGTTACTTTACACCTCTGTAATCAGGTTAAATTAGATCAAGAAAATATGAATGAGGAAATCCTCAGGAAAGCCGTGATAAAAGAGCAATATTTCCGTACCCCACATCATGACGATAAATTAAATACGATTTGATTTAAGCACCAGAAATATAGCTTTACACTCTAGCGTATACAACTTAAGCTAGAAGCCTAGAAGTTATGGAGAAAATGTATTTAGTCATTTCTTTGAGCACACCCTTTTATTATCTCAAGATACTTTTAAGTGTAGGCACCAGCATTCGCACAAACACTGATATCAAGTATATCAGGCAATCTGCATTCCCACGGTAGCCTGCATCTAACCCCTTGTTTGAATGGGTCAAATATAACTGAAAAGGCACTTCCCCTGCTTCGGCACAGCTGAAAATATTTGTCGACTAAATTGCTTGACAGAAAAATCATATAAGACGTTTTTAAATCAAGTCATTTTCAACCACTCAATATTCAAATGTTCTGCTTTTTCGTTTTCATAATAATATATTAAACATAATTTATTTGGGCTGACAAAAGAAGACATTTAAACCTTGGACTTTGAGATACTGGCATGGATATTTTCACAATTTCCTTTTTAAAAATAAAGCTATTAATGGAATAATCAAGAAAATATTTTTCAGATGAATGGATAATGTTCAATGCAGTCCTACCTGAGTGTCCATGTTACTGAAAAACATTGTGCAAATTGGCCCATTTCACAGTCTATATATTATACTGTACTCACCTGGACTGGCAAGGTTTTCAACACAAGCTTTTAGACTTTATCTGCACTGATGTTGAGCAGCCTCCATCCTCCTTGCCTTCCTGATGGTGGAGCAGAAGTGGGAGCTGGGCCAGAATGGTAATCCACACTGGCACTCTGAGGATTACTTAAAGCGTGCATGCTAAACAAACACCTTAACTTGGTGAGCGGGAACGACAAAGATAAAGAGTGAGCAAATGAGAAACGTCCATATACTGGATACATTTTCTGAGAGAGGATTAGAAGGTGATGTAAGGAGCGACCAGGATGCATTTAGGGAGTATCAGTACGTTTACAGAACAGCTGCTGCATCTGTCATATTATTCTACATCTGTTTACCTTGTAGTGAAACAGTGGTGCATTGTATGATAGATTTTACTGAGCAGACATTTCATAATCAGCTATTTTGGTGTCGCTGGCGTAATGCCTGTTGAAGCGAGATTTAAGATGCCTTTAAATCTTCAGGCAGATACACAGCTCTGACATATAGACACTTTTTATAGAGTTGTGCAGGGAGGACGTAAGCATCTCCATGGTTCGCTCAACAAAAAGGCAATGGGATTGTTCCATAATTTTGAATTATAGCACAAAATAAGATCTATGGCAAACAGAAATGTATGTTGCTTACACCTGTTATCAGCTGGTGACCTCAACATATTAACACCAGTTGTATCATTGTTGAAGCATAAATACAATTGCCAGAAGCTAACGTTAGGCTATCAACGAACTACAACACGGTCACATCACCACCTCTAAATAATGTCTGACTTGTGTTTGGCACAATGATGTTTGATAGTATAATTTTTTCACTTGTTAGCAACCACTGTTTTAATGACTCATACAAGCTTCAGATATTTCTGAGCTAGGTATTTATTGACGTATTTTATGTCGTAGGTTAAAACGTTAAAATCTCTTAAGCTTATTTCAGGTAGGTAACAAAAAACACCTAGCTTTTAGATGAGGGAACCAGAAGTACTGAAATGCTGACTCATTTACATAATATAAATCTCATTCCTGCACCACTCAGTTAACCATTTCAATGCTTAAAATGGTCATATAAAGTATGCTGCTGTAATTAATTATTCATTAATTCATTGTCTAACGCAGCGTTTTTCAAAGTGAGGGGCACAGAGATTTGATAGGTGGGTCGCGAATGGATGCGATGAACGGGAGATTTTTTTTCATTTTTAAATACATTTTTTTGACCTTGGTCCTCGCGGGCGGTAGTGGACTGTTACAGCCGGAGACTCGCAACGGCGGTGGACTTTCACAGCGCCGGAGCCTCGCAACGGCGGGTGTTTGCGGCGGCGGGTGCGGTACCGGCACAGTGGCGCTGTGAAAATCCACGGCCCACCTATGCTAGAGTCTGTCTAACTGTCAAGTTTGTTTATACTCCTGTTCTTCCTTGTAAAGCGACCTTGGGTCTCATGAAAGGCGCTATAAAAATCTAAGTTATTATTATTATTATTATTATTATTATTAGGAAGAAAAGCAATGTGGAGCGGCATCTCACAACTTCATACGGAGTTTAACCGTGACACTTTTCGAAATCCCGTTTGTGTCCTGCCACTTTACAAATAGGCCTATGTTTATTATTATTTAACGCAAGCCGTCATCGCCACGGAGGAGTACACAGCCTCTGTGAGCAAGCGAGACAGAGACGGAGAGAGAGAGAGAGAGCACACCTTTATCTATTTAATATAGCCAAGTTGTAAAAAATAAAGTAAGAAATCATTCCAATGTGTGCTATAGGACAGTAAAAAAAAAAAAACAGTTTAAAAGGGGAGTGATTAGTAAAATATGCATAAATAAAAAGAAATAATGCTAACTAGGTAACATAAGATAAGAATAAACCAGTTTAGATGATTTGTTATTGGTTGTGATCATATTCTAAAGATGTTTGGATCATTGAAAACTAAGTATACAGCTCCCTTTCATCTTAGTGTTGAGAGCTGTATCCATAAATTCATTTTGTGCTCAAAGTGCACCAGATTGATGCATTTGACTTAGTCAAATGCATCAATCTGGTGCACTTTGAGCACAAAATGAATTTATGGATACAGCTCTCAACACTAAGATGAAAGGGAGCTGTATACTTAGTTTTCAAAGTTCACTATTCTTATTGTAAATGTTCTCCAGACTCCCACAACAAAACTCTACCAACTGCATGCTCATATATTACAATCCTTACTGTAGCCTCTGCAGTGCTCTGCCTTTAAGTGAATAGGAAACACAGAGGCTGAGAAACAGTCAGACGGAGAGAGCAAATGCACCGAGACACGGCTGGAAGTTGGAGGGGATAAAGATGACGCTAATATTCTCAGAATGAAGACTTTGAAGCTATGCCACCGTTTCCTTTTCTTACTTCTCACCTCTCTTCCCTAATAACCCTCTCGTGTTCTGTGTGAATGACAGCTAAAAGGCCAGCACAGTTCAGATGGTTGATAGGACTCGTTGGTGTTCATACAGATGAATTATCGTACAAAAAAAACATTGGTAGCAAAAAAAGGGTTTGACTCAAACGTACTCAACACGAACACGCAGACATGAGTATGACTGTTCACACAGTGGACACAAATAGAGCCATACAACTGGGTGGTGCTGGTGTGTGTGATTTCTTTTTGGAGGGGAGTGATCTCTGACCTTTTCCCGTCACAGGACAACGCTACAAATGTGACAGAACCAACAAGCCAACAAAGAGCAACCGACACAGAGGAGGAAGCAGAGTAGATCATCACATCTGAGAGGAAAGGTCTGATGAAGAAAAAACTTTGCCCTTTCAAAAATAAAATAAACGCAGTGAACAAAAGGTGCACCTGACTACGTTTGAAACAACTAACAAATCCGTTACGAAACAACACATACCCTATCACTTTTTTTACTCTTCTTCCGTCTTGAAATTCAGTTTTATAAACGGGTAAAATACCAACACCATCGCACATGTCCAGTTATTTTCAGAAGCGTTCTCTTGACAGTCGCCTTTTTTTCAAAATGCTGTGAATGGCCCTCAACAGACAGAAAGTGACTTTACAGCAGCTCACCTGAACAGGTTCTCCGCTCCAGCTCTCATGCGCATCTCCTTGTTGATCTGCTGGTTGATGCGAGATCGCCGGTGCTGCAGTTTACTGCGCTGAGTCTGGGCGAAGGGATCACATCCCTGCAGACAGAGAGAGATACAGAGACGTTAGACCAGTGGTTCTCAAACCTTTTCTGCCATTCCCCACTTTGAACAGGTGGGGCTTGAAAAGGCCCACCTGTTCGCTCCAATCAAATGGTAGGCCAAGCTTAAAATGGTCAAATGTATCGTTCTCTAACAGGGGTCTCCAACCTCTTTTAGGATGAGAGCTACTTTCAAAAAATAAAACAAGTCGTGAGCTACTTTTACTCCTCTTTTGTTGTTTTTTGCAGTGTATATATTTAGCACATTTTAACATTATTATATGCTTACCTTTAACCTTTGTGTGCTGTTTGGGTCTGTGGGACCCGTTTTCAGTGCTTACTAAAAGAAAAGGCATTCAATTTAATTATTTCTGGCCTGCTTTATTTGATGGGTGGACCTCACATCCTCTAGGGTTCCCAACCTGGGGGGC
>NW_011336966.1:0-2373 GCF_000735185.1 Notothenia coriiceps
TGTGAGACAAGACCCTCATTTCTAGAAAAATTATGAAACCGGATGATTTTGTATTTAAAAACAAATACATAACCTTACAGTAGGGCTGCTCAATTAATCGTATTTTAATCGCGATTACGATTATGGCTTCCAACGATTACGAAAACAACGTAATCGAAATAAAACGATAATTTTTTTATTATTTAGACCCTCCAGAAATACGCGAGCAAAAGTCCTTGATTATGCGGGCTAAAATCCTTGATTATGCGATTAAACATGCAGGGTTTTTATGTGATTTTATGCGGTGAAATTGCGGTAAGTTGCGAAACACACACACACACACACACACACACACACACACACACACACACACACACACACACACACACACACTTCTCCGCCTCATTCTGTTTTCATTTACTCGTTCGTTATCAGACCAGCTTCAATCTTGTAAGCTACTCACTTCGTTTCTTGTAGCCCTCGAAAGGGTTTTGGAGGTTGATCCCTCGGTGAACGTGAGTTGTTTGGCTTTCTTGTCCGCAGCAGCAGAAAGCATTTTCGAATGTTTGAATGAATCAAAGTGGGTCGCCACCGTCGATTTTCTCTTATGCTCCAACACACAGTTGCACGGGGTGCAGAATAGTTTCCCCCCACTTTTTGCCCGGTCTTTAGTAGAAATGTTCGTCGGTAAATGAGATGGATTAGATTTTTTCATCTTGGTGTTTTCTCTATCGTGTGAGCTCCACACATTCACTCTATACAGTGTTGTTTACATTCTGTGATGCGCGAGCTGATGACGTCACGTCAAGCCTGAGCCCCTCAGTCTGACAGGAGAGGACTCTCCTCCAGCTTGTTGTGGAAACAGCTCCTTATGTCCGTTAGTGCAGCTAGCTAACCAGATGCTAACATCACGGTCCCCGCTAGCACCGGTCCCTTTCTCTCCCTCACTCCCTCTCTCCCTCTCTATCACACTAAATGTGCTATCGCCACACACACACAGAGCCGAGCTTGAATGACACAAGCACACGTGTATTTCCATGCAACTCTCTGATTGGTCTGGTGTGTTGCCACTCTCTGATTGGTCTGGTGTGTTGCCTCTGTTGCGTTCACTGAACACGGGAAATTACAGTCCTGCCGTCGTCTCTTGTGTCATGATGAGATTCACGTAAAGCATGGTTAATGTATTATTTTATTGAGGTTTCTCAAATATACGTCAATCAAGTGGCACCTGCTAACGGGGTGGTGGATGATAGGTTTACATCTAAAAACGTATTTTTCAAACATTATTATTTTTATTTTATTTTTTTTTATTTTGTTACTTTTTTTTTAACGGTCTGCGATCTACCGGTCGATCGCGATCAAATGGTTGGCGACCACTGTCTAAAGTTTATTTGACAAGTGAATGTCAAGACTGCAATGCAGATTATTCACAATTTGACACTTAGCAGCAATGTATCCAAACAACAAGAGAGTGAGTTTACGTCTCTTGAATATCGTTATAAAGTTGGCTTTAGAGAAACCAAGAAAGTGAGCATAAGAAAGTTTTCATTTAATCTTCTCCAGAGTTTGACAGCAGTGTCATATCTCGAGGACAGGCGCCTGGTGAAAGTCTTCGTGAGTTCCTCAGCCGTGACTTTCTCTCCGCTGACAGACGAAACTCGTGGCATTTGGCTGTCACTTATTGATCGCCCCGCTATCACAGACGTTTATGCAAACTCCTCCGAGGGCATGAACCCATCGACCCGGAGAGATGAGGCGAGGATCAGTCTCACTCTGTCTGTCTCACACTCTCTCTTTGTTTTTCTCACACCTCAGAGCAAAGCACAGACACTCACAGCGACACATATTTATACAGTGAAAGAGAGATTATGTTTGAAGCTGACACTGCAATGTCTTTGATTATTCTAAATGAATTACTGAAACAATGAAATAACGTCATTAAAGTTGTTCTGAATTATATTAACCTTTACAAAAAGTGCAAGTTGTAATTTAAGTTGAGAGTAGGGGGAGTATAATCCATGGTACAGCAAGGAGTTTAATACAAAATAGTAGTTGGGGAACTTTAAATGCATATGAATGATTAATCAATATTCCTACTGCGTGTATGTAGAGGTAATATTTAAAAACTATTATCCTAATTTTCAGGATCATATTAGTATTTAGTGTTTCTACTTTAAAGAGTCCTCTCCTGCTGATGTTCAGGTGTATATCAGTATGTAGTGTCTCTACTTTAAAGAGTCCTCTCCTGCTGATGTTCAGGTGTTTATCAGTATGTAGTGTCTCTACTTTAAAGAGTCCTCTCCTGCTGATGTTCAGGTGTATATCAGTATGTAGTGTCTCTACTTTAAAGAGTCCTCTCCTGCTGATGTTCAGGTGTATATCAGTATGTAGTGT
>NW_011336967.1:0-2145 GCF_000735185.1 Notothenia coriiceps
TTGTCCTTGAGTAAAAGTAGAAGTACTCAGATCTTGTACTTGAGTAAAAGTAGAAGTACTCAGATATTGTACTTGAGTAAAAGTAGAAGTACTCAGATCTTGTACTTGAGTAAAAGTAGAAGTACCAGAGTGTAGGAATACTCTGTTACAGTAAAAGTCCTGCATTCAAAATGTTTCTCAAGTGAAAGTAGAAAAGTATTCTCATCAAAATATAGTGAAAGTAGCGACAGTAAAAGTAGTCATTGTGCAGATTGGTCCATTTCAGAATAATAGATATGATATGTTTTATAATGATTGATCATGAAAGTGTTCTCAAAGCTGGTAAAGGTGCAGCTAGTTTGAAGGACTTTGTATACTGCAGGGTAGCTGGTGGATTTACTCCAGGTGGAACTAAAGTCTGATTTAACACTTGATTATATTTCACATCATTCATCCACATCTGTGAAGTAACTAAAGGTATTAAATACATGTAGTGGAGTACAAGTACACCATGTACCTCTGAACTGTAGTGGAGTAGAAGTACAACGTAGCCTAAAAGGGAAATACTCAAGTAAAGTACAAGTACCTTAGACGTGTACTTAAGTACACTACTTGAGTAAATCTACTTAGTAAATAAGTAAATAAAGTATATAAAGCAGTACCAGACAGGAGGCTTCTTGACGAGACTCAGCCATCTGGATAAACTCCACTGAGGGTCTTTGGGGGCCTTCTGCCTCGGGGGTACTTCTACTCCTGAAACACACATCAATGAATGAGATGCATGAGGAAAAACACAACACTGTGTATCATGAACATCATTACACTGTTTATCATGCAGCAACAACAACAGGAAGTGTGATGAAGTAAACAACCATTTGGAAATGTAATTTAAATAATAAGTTTATATGTTCATTAACCCCCAGACACAGAGCCGCTTCTCGGTGTGAATGTTGGCGTCGGACACAAAAACTAAAACAGCCTTGTTCCATCAATGAAAAATGCAGAAAATCCAGTTTTAAATATGTTGTTGTTGTTGTTGATGTCTTGTGTCTTTTTTCAGCCCTTGCAATCAAACACAGTTGGGTGCATGGATCACTTGAATCAGTCAATCAACTTAGTAATAATGCATTCAACAATCATCTTCATTTGATCCCAACCAGAGCTTTCAGAATATAAGTTTCACTTCGGCAACATGCAGTTTGTCCCGTCTGAAGTATTTGAATGTGGGAGATAACGGGCGTTCAGCGGGATGATAACATTCAAAACAGGTCAATTAGAGCAGCGACACAACAACAATAGACGACCTGTTGTCCTGTTGCATTCTGGGAGTGTAGGTTCTGTACCTTTCAGTAAACACAGCCAGACGACGAAAGCCCAGAGTCCGGCCAGAGCTCCGACGCTGTAAAACAAACTCTCCCAACCGTACTCCTCCAACATCAGAGAGCCCATCCCCCCCGCCGTCAGAGCCCTGAAACAGCAGCAGAAAGCCGTCAGACATGGAGTGTGTGTGTGTGTGTCATACTTGCCAACCTTTAGACCTCAGAAATCGGGAGCATTTCAAAATGCAAAATTGGGGGGGTGCTAGTGGATCGCCGGAGCTGTTAGATTAACATTAACATGCTTATTGTAGTTGTAAGTGCACTGCCTTGCGGCTTGTAGCACCGTCCTTGATGGAGCATATGTGTGGGCTGGACCCGTATTTTACAGGAAAGGAGTGAGCAGAGAGTAGAGTAGTTGTCGACTCTTGTTCTGTTTTCTGTAAATATCTACCTCACCCTCTCAGACTTTGAGTTGCGCGCGCTACTAAAGAGACGTGTTACCATGGAAACCAAACAATGGTGTAGCTGTATTAAAGTCCGAGTGGAAACAGTCGTGTGTAAATCTGATTTTGTCAGAAATCGGGAGAAATGCGGGAGAAATATGACCCCGGGAGGAAACCGGGAGGGTTGACGTGTGTGTGTGTGTGTGTGTGTGTGTCTTAGAAGAAGTGATCAGATCCGTTACTTTAGTAAAAGTACAAATACTATGTGTGACGCTGACCGTTGAGCGGCCCAGACCAAGGAGGCAGAACGTCCCAAATATAACCCGGTGTGGGCATTTATTAAATCATGAACACAATACACACAGCCTCAATCCTGCTGCTGCTGTTCACGTGGGCACAGCCTG
>NW_011336968.1:0-2067 GCF_000735185.1 Notothenia coriiceps
CAGGTTTTTATAGAAATGGATCAGGACAAAAAGAGAGAGAATCTTTGTTCCTGAAACTTTCAGAGTCTCTTTACACAGAGGGGACACATGTTGATGTAGAAGAGACATGAAGAAGAGGGGACACATGCTGATGTAGAAGAGACATGAAGAAGAGGGGACACATGTTGATGTAGAAGAGACATGGAGAAGAGGGGACACATGTTGATGTAGAAGAGACATGAAGAAGAGGGGACACATGTTGATGTAGAAGAGACATGAAGAAGAGGGGACACATGTTGATGTAGAAGAGACATGAAGAAGAGGGGACACATGTTGATGTAGAAGAGACATGAAGTAGAGGGGACACATGTTGATGTAGAACAGATGAAGAAGAGGGGACACATGTTGATGTAGAAGAGACATGAAGAAGAGGGGACACATGTTGATGTAGAAGAGACATGAAGAAGAGGGGACACATGTTGATGTAGAAGAGACATGAAGAAGAGGGGACACATGTTGATGGAGGAGAGACATGAAGAAGAGGGGACACATGTTGATGGAGAAGAGCATTTTGCGTTGTGTGAGATGTCACTGACCTCTGTGTCCAGGAGCTGATGTAACCCAGCACTCGCAGGGCATGTTCCTTCTTTAGCTGGAAGCCTCCTTCACTGCCGTCTGCATCCGATACTGAGGAGAGAGAGATATCTGTCAAGGAGCAGCTGGATACCTCACAGGTTAGATCGAATGCAAACCTCATTTATCTTCTTCCAAGTAACCCGTTTCTCTTTCATTTGAGATGTATTGAGATTAGATTAATAACAGACGAACAACAAACAATGTAATATCTGGATGAATCAAAAAGGACACGACTTCAAGTAGTATGTCCAATTGGTTTCCATGATTTGTTTGATATTGTTACATATAGTGAAACTGGTACAAGTATAATTATTATCACATGTTTATTCTCAAATATTGCCGATCCGATAAACCTTAATCAGATTGGCTTCGGTCTAAAGTTCCTCTTATTGTGTTCCTCTACAAAGCTCCACATCGGTCACGCCCACTTTAGAGGAATCGGGTGTCTCCGCTGAATCGCTGACCTCAAATTAGACGCCAAAGACACACAGGACACCAAAAACTGCAACAATAAAACTCCATCAGCCATCTCAACCGTTCATTCAACGTTTCTCGTCACTGAAACTGAACCCTTTCTCAACAGAAGCTCCTCTGAGGCCGCAGAACAGAAGCTGAATTCCACTCTCTGGGAGATTTGGCCGTTTTCCTGCAGAGTTTAATGATGTTGTTGTCTGGGAACACGAACACAGGTGCCAGCATTACATCCAGTTAATGGCTGGACATAAAGAGGGGGAGGACACCTGCACTGTGACTGCAACGCTCAGCCAGACTGGAGGCGTTCCAACATGGACGCTGCAGCTGGGACACCATAAGTACAGTTCAGATGAAATGTGTTTGTGAGTGAGAAACATCGTACGCTCTAAATATGTGGAAAAGGATGCTCTTTGATAGAGGCAACCCAGCTCTTCTGTGTTTCCCACTTTAAGGAGAACAGCAGAGATAAAGGGCTTTGTAATATTTCATCACAAAGCAACTGGATTTTGTAATTAGATTTACTGGATTAGGGATCTCTGGCACAACAACCCACCTCTGAGGTGCATTGAGAAGGGAACATTTTAACCCTTTCAGTATAAGAACAACGCTATTTTCAGACTAACGGCGACGCAAGCCAATCGACAGCCAGGACATCAACCAAAATGCAATCTACATAACATGAGCGGCGCCTATACAGACGTGTTGGTATCTCAATATATCCTTTATTTCATTTCCATCTTTATTTCGAACAGATTTTAAAAAACAAATAAAAATGTGAAAAACAGAATACTGTATTNAATAAATGTGAAAAACAGAATACCGTATTGTTAGAATACAGTATTTATAAATATTCATAATAATATTTATATATTCAACAAAAATATTCATAATAATAATTATAATTAGAGATGTCCCGATCACGTGATCGGGGATCGGAGCCGATCACGTGATTTTCAAAAGATCGGAATCGGGAGGGGG
>NW_011336968.1:2093-8166 GCF_000735185.1 Notothenia coriiceps
TCTGGTGGCTTTGTAGAGAGATAACAGCTAGAGATGTCCCGATCCGATCACGTGATCGGGGATCGGAGCCGATCACGTGATTTTCAAAAGATCGGAATCGGGAGGGGGAAAATAAAATCGGGATTTTTTTTTTTTTTTTTTTAATTCAATGTTACAAAACAAAAATGACCATGTTCAAGTCTTAAAGTCATCCTGAGGCCTTAAATCGGTATCGGCAAATTGTCAAAATCAAATGATCGGAAGCAAAAAAAGGGGATCGGGACATCCCTAATAATAATAAATCATATGTGTCCGAAAGGGAGCAGGAGGAAGCAAATGCTTATTAATTCCCACCCCTTACTTACTACTGCTAATCAACAATTTAAGCAGGTAAAGACTCATTGAGATTAAAATCGAAGTTACAACAGATAAAACAGACAGCTGTATAACACAAATAAAATGGCACATTAGCCCGTCAATATGCAAAGTAAAACAAACCATTACAAATCATTCAAAACTGGCAACATTTAAAATCTCAAGGTTGTTTTGCTATAAACTCCACACTTCATCGGTGCAGACAGTAAACACAACTCCCACAGCAACATTAATATCCTGTCAGACACATTTAAAAACTCACTTTTAGATTCCATCTAGACAAAACTAGCATCTTCCCATCAATACAAGAAAGACACTCATGAACTATTGTCCACATTTTACGCTACGAAGCCGAAGGTATTATCTTATTTGACATAACCTTGAAAGACACACATCTTTCAAAATACATTTGGTCGAATTAAAGAGGCCCTCTCATCCTTTTTTGGGTTTTCTCTTTCTTGTCCGAAACCTATATTTCCATAAATTACTGACCAGACTAATAAGGACACTCGTTCGACATACAACTGAACAATGATCATATCAGAACAAAGTGCCAACAAGGGTGAAGACTAAGTGACGTTTTTGTTTAAGTGTGTATGGAAATGCTTTTTTAATGCAACAATCTATATAAGACATGCAGACGTCATTATGCAGGACGCTACGTCAAATAAAATGTCTGGTCGACACAAGTAGGTCAGATGTGCGTGTGCAAAATAAATTCAACTCCATGAAAAGCTTAATCAGAATCTCTCGTCTGATTCACAATCAATACTGTGTGAATAATGCTCTCTGCTAGGGGTGCATGGTATGGATTTAGTTTTTCTAAACATAACCGCTCATTTCACATTTTAGTATTTAAAAAAAAAATGTTTTAATTGAATTCAGTCACAAAAGTATTATGATTTTCCCAATGATACTTCTTTTCCTTTTTTGTCTTGTCTTTCAAAACACTCCAAAGATATTCAATTCACACACAGAGAACAGGAAACAAGCAAATCCTTGCATTTGTTTTAGAGCGTGTGTACCGGCCCTGAGTCAGGACACCGCGCTGTTGTAAAAGAGGCTTCTGTCTCTTACAAAAACACACATAAACACTCATGCTGCGGCAGCAAATCGGAGGTCACAGGTCGCCTGCACACCCAACACATGGAGCTGCCAGTCTTGTAGACAGAGCTGTCACAGCTGACAGCCCCCCACTGCTAACCCCCCCCACCCAAAAAAAAATCCCCAAATCACCAGCTAGTATGAGAGGAGCTGTAAAGGCCCAACGAGGCAGATTTCTTCTTCTGAGTTACAATCAAACCACAGAATACTCAACAAGTGTTTGACCAAGCTTTTTAAATGCAAATGTGTTTCTAAAAGTTGTTGTAAACTAAATCTCTTTAGTGCACTGAGGTGAAACAGTTTGTTCAGTGTCAGCACAGAGAAAACGTTACCCTTTATCACATCGGATCCTCAAACATGAGTCTGAAAACACAAGAGTTCCACAAAAAAAACTCATTCATACTTCAATCTGTTTACATTTACATAACTATGATGATGCTTGTAGGACTTGGTGATAATAAACCAATCTCTTTTTGTACTTACTCAAATATATTTAAAACACTAAGTTTCAAAGCTGCCGCCGAGTACTGAATGGGAGCTTTAAATGCATTTTAACATTTTCACTTTCATTTTAAAAACACATTTTGACCAGTTTCTAAACTATATTTTATGTGAAAAGACACATAAGATTGTCTGTCTTGTTACTTGAGTTCAAAGGGAACTGTGTCAGCTAAGTGCACCTCAAACTTGTTACAACACAAGAGTACGACATATTCGTTCATGTATCCGTTTACAATACATATACTGTAGAGTTTTGATGTTAAAGGTTGAACCAAAACACTGAGTATCTAAAGCTGTCACGGCAAAAAGGGTAAGATTGTATTTTACTCTTGATCAAAAAGTTCCTAAATTGATATTATGATGTTTACATTTCTCATGGTAGACTACTGACATAAATATTGTTTGGTATTACATATCAGGTAAGGTATTGTACGGTGAATAAATTATAATGCTGAAATGTGAAAACTGTGTTGTCTGACTTCAGAATACAAAGCAATTCAGTTGCCAAGACAACCTGCAATTGTCCACACAATGACCTCTGGCATGCAGGTGAATAAAGGTGAAAATGTAATCCAATGTTTGACCTTCTATCACCAAGCAACACATCCTCTGATATAAACATTAACTGGACAACCCGATGTGGGGTTTGCAAAAAATATACACCATATTAGAGAACAGTCCTCTGGTCACTATATTGTGTTGTATTGCCCACATTTCACAAAAACACAAGCAGTGAATGCACACAAAGCTGTGACTGAACCTGTATTCACACTAACAGCTAAGTGACAGGTCATATGGCAGCCAAACATCCAATACCAGATCAATCCTAATACGACAGCACACAGCTATATTTAAGACAATGGTGTTTTCCAGCTTGGTGTCAAAGGTCTCTTTCCTTTTGACAATGTCTCCATACACTAGAAAGCAACTCGAAAATCAATGGTTTTCCTAGATTTCTGTGAAAGGGCTGTCCTGCACAAAGCTCCGATTTCAACCCCATCTAACACCTGTGGGATGAACTAGAACAACTGCAGCTAACATCAGTGGCCGACATCAGGGATAACATATTCAGACCCACACGTCTGCCTACTTTGGTGACCAACCCTCTCCATAAAGAAGGGAAAATGAATGACTTTAAATCGTTTTTTGATGGACTCCCGGACAAGAGAGCTGTCAAAAAGATTAATTGAAAGTGTGTGGGCCTTGGCAAAACAGACTTCCCTTGTACTAGATAATTATGTAATGTATTTCTGTGTAATTATATAGTTTAGAAATGTTATAGCATTTAACTACACTGCGAATTTGAGACTCTGCTAAGAATGAAAACCAGATCTCTGTCTGCATGTTAACGTTAAAAGGTCAAACCGGGTTTAAGGCATGTCAGTAGAACCATGTCATGTGAGCATCTCCTGTATGAACGTTTTTTAGGCTATTCTTGCAGAATAAGAGCAAAATCCCAGGACTTCTTAGGTCAAAAGTATTCAAAGATAAGAGTTTGTAATAGCAGCAAAATAATATCCATGAGCTTTAAGACGATATGTCTATAATCTAGTAGCACAGGTGTCTAACATGTTGGGTGTCCACAGACTTTTAACCAATAGCTGTACAATAAGGATTCAATCTCATTACCATAACAGGTGGCCACCACTCGTTCCCTCCATTAGTTTTGTTCTATACACTAATGTGCAGGATATAATGGGGAGTATCATTTGGTGATTGCATTAGTGAGCCCATGCTACTTTTGTTCCCAGTCCTGCACAGACCCCTGAAAGTGCAGCAAGGCCTGGTTAGCATGACTGGATTCATTGCTAACTTGTAGCTAGAGGGGCTATAAAAGGTCAAACACAGGTTTAAGGCATGTCAGAAGAAACATATCATGTATGCATCTCCTGTTTCAGTTTTTTTTACTCTTGTTGCAAAATCCCTGGACTTATAAACTCGTATAAAAAGTCTTAAACAATAGGAGGATGTGATGGCAGCAAAATAATAACAAGGGGTATACAAATACATGCTTAACATGCATTAGGTGTCTTTTATGTTATGTGTCGACTCGATTTTAACCATTAACTGCACAATAAGGATTCAATTCCTTTACAATAACAGGTGGCCAACAACTAATTATCTCAAGTAGATGTGTGTATACACTCAGTCCCTAAATGCTAATGTCGATTGCTTGTCTTAAATACATTTGCTGGATAGTATTGGGAGTATTGCATTAGTCAGCCCATGCTACAGTCAGGTGCATGATTGTCTGTTAAAGTGGAGCCTGCAGGAGGAGCTTTTCACATGACACACAATAGGCTGCACACACACACACACAGAGACACACACACACTTGCAGGAAAACGACAAATAAACCGTCAATCGCTGCACAGTAACATATTTTCAAATAGTGCTATGACAGAAAAAAGCTTTTGTTCCAGATCTTGCACAGACCCCTGAAAGTGCAGCAAGGCCCGGTTAGCACGCCTGGACTAACGGCTAACTTGTAGCTATAAAAGCAACCTTGTATTTACATTGGCATGCTTTAGTTGACCGTGTTTATGAGGGGGCTTCGTTGCTAAATCAATTTAACCACCAAAAACAGCAATGAAATTAAGCTGATGTGCACACGACATCGGCCTGAAAAACATACACAACCAAGGATTAACGATGTGCCAAAAATATGCGCCTCGTTGCAGCCATTAATTTTCTGGGCTAGCTTTTTCTGCCGTTAGCTTAGATTAATAATTCAGATACTCGCCAAAAAAACACTCATGAAATTCAACACAACATGTTCGTGTCAGGAATATTAACAAAGTGTGTGTGTGTGGAAAGTTAGCACGGCGTTTTTGAGTTATTGTGAAGCATCTGTGAAACAATAGAGTGGACAGCTAGCAGACTGACCTGACAAACACATCAAACAAAGTCAGGCTTACTCGCTTTAGCTAAACTATGCTAACTCTGCTAACTTCCAAAAAAAACCGTGCAAGCATAAATGTAGCAGCATTTAGCATGATTAAAAACACACTCATGTGCACTGTGTTCAACTGTGCTGAAGTATTATAAGTCATGGCTGTAATGTCACGTAAAACAAAACATCGAGGTGATGTAATTTTGAGTCAATTTTTGGGCAGCTCAGCTTAGTGTGAGTTTCTGAGTGTTTGACAGACAGGCCCCAAAATTGCCTATTTGGTAAGGGGGAAAAATGGCATTCATATCAAAACCGAGACAGTCTGACACTAAGACACAACTGTCATCGAGTGCAGAACATGAAGAGATATTTCAATTATTTCCACTTGTCTTGTGGATGTACAGTCTGCATGTAAAGCCGAGTTATAAACACGAAAACACACAAAGTTATATTTAGCTAGCCAGCATGCTAACAGCAAGCTCCAGTGGACAGCGATGCTAACAGCAAGCAGCTAGCTCAGCATCGTCTGGTGTAAATAGTAAAAATGATTTCTCTCACTTACTTTCATTTAAAACCTCCACCAGCTCGGCGCAGTTTTCACACATTGTTCATCAAGGGGAGAACTGAGTCACACCATTGCACTGGAAGCTGTTGTTGCTGGCTGGTTGTTTTTGGGGATAAAAAAAGGCCCAGTGGAGGGAGTGATTGGTGAAGGTTATCCCACTGAATGAGAGCAGGGGAGGGTGGAGAACGGGATTAGCATCCAAGCTACAGTTGATGTATACACCAAAAGTTAAAGAGACACTGAAAAGGTAGAAATCGAGTCAGTGTCCAATCTGAGCGTTACTTGAGAGAGTAGACACAGCAGCCATGATGAAAAGGGAGGGGAGGGAGGGGGCGACACACAGTGGAGATCGTTCGGGAGTTTCCGTGCTGTCTCCTTCGCCCGTTCGTGTTTCTTCGTAAGTCTCGCGATATCTTCCCAATGATGAAGCGCATCCATAGATAGTACATAAATATGTTAGGCACATCTTTACGGAAAGCTTTATCAATACCTCTTCAATTCATTTTTTTGTATATCTTTGTAGGAAATGTAAACTTCTACTGTTAAGGTTTAAGTCAATTTATTAAAAAAAGATATTAACTTTTTTTTGGGAGGGAGTGATTGGTGAATGTTATCCCACTGAATGAGAACAGAGGAAGGTGAAGAACGGGAGTTGA
>NW_011336969.1:0-3575 GCF_000735185.1 Notothenia coriiceps
ATTTCAAAATTAACCCAATTAAGTGAGTTTTAAATCGTCCTACTTAGTTTATAAGGAAATTATGAAGAGGAACAAATTAAATGATTTGAAAAATGATATCTATGTAGGTGCTGACTATGTTGGCGGTTCTAGTGTTACCAGAAATGTAAATTAAATGTGTGTAATGGCAAATGCCATATATGATTTTCTTACCTGGAATTCTCCCTTTTTGAACAGACTTTTTGAGTCCTCGCTATATTGTCTGCAGTTCTAGGGTTAATATGAATCTAATATGATTGTCATCGGTCTAAATTAGATTTCAAATGATTACCTGTGTATGTAATGAAGATCATAGTGTGGGTTGAATCCATTTTCATAACCACTGTATTTTAACTGATTTAAATGCGGAAACTGGGCTTATTCATCAGAATTTCGTATGACTTGACTTGACTTGCTTGACCTGAGCAATGACTTGACTTGACTCTCACCACAGTGACTTGGGACTTGATTGATACTTGTAGGTCAAGACTTGAGACTTGCTCATGTAGGACTTACTCCCACCTCTGCTAGTATTTCCTAATCCATGCAAGTGGTTCCGTCATTTTAAAGTTTATTTTTCTACCTTCCAGTGGCCCTTCTGGTTTTGGTTAATATAAGTATAATATCAAAATCAACACAGAGAATGAAACGTACCATATATAGTTAATGTGTATTAATTAAGCTAATATCTGAAAACATTTTTGTTGAACTTATTTCATTGAGTTTTCATAGTGTTAAACTTGTGATTTGTTTTTCTTGGTGGTACATTAAGTAGCGTATCAGATGGAGCCAGAGTATGCTGGAGGAGATGGTGCAGGGAAAGGGTACATCATCAGAACAACGCTAAAAACAGTCTGTCCAACCTGAAGGACGTGTAGACAGGACATCTGTGCTGCTAACCCATCCAACAGAGAACTTAAAAGGCTTCATTTGCATTTTAAAGTCACTCAAATTAGATTTTGGTTTAGTATCTTGTCGCCTTCTCCACTGCTCCGTAGAGAAGATCTTTAAATCCTTGTTTGAATACATACACTTTGGCATGAACTGATTTACACAATGTATTGACTCAGGTTTTCAGAGGCAAAATCGACCTGATTCTATGTTCAAATGTTCTTAATGACATCTTTTAATGTGTTATCCCAGTTGATAGATGAGCAGGTACTGTGTGTCCACGGTGGTCTTTCACCTGACATCAAGACACTGGACCAGATCCGCACCATTGAACGCAACCAGGAGATCCCCCACAAGGGCGCCTTCTGTGACCTGGTGTGGTCGGACCCAGAGGACGTGGACACCTGGGCCATCAGTCCTCGAGGGGCCGGCTGGCTGTTTGGCTCCAAGGTTACCAATGAGGTATGTGTCGTCAACATTTCAAACTAATCAATGGAAAACGCAAACTCCTGGAACAGCAGTTGATGGAAAGTAATGCTCATGTTTTTTTATAGTTTGTGCACATCAACAATCTGAAGCTCATCTGCCGTGCACATCAGCTGGTGCATGAAGGCTACAAGTTCATGTTTGACGAGAAGCTGGTGACCGTGTGGTCGGCGCCAAACTACTGCTACCGCTGCGGGAACATCGCGTCCATCATGGTCTTCAAGGACGTCAACAGACGAGAGCCCAAGCTGTTCCGCGCTGTGCCTGACTCGGAGCGCGTCATACCCCCCCGAACAACCACCCCCTACTTCCTCTAAGGACTGGAGCCAGCTCTCTCTGCTCTCCCCCCTCTGGAGATCTCTCAAACTTAGTAGCTGATTTTAAGAAGTTCTTGGAGGTAACGTCAGGTCTACCACATCTTGAGTAACACATGGCTTCTTCCCAGTCTGCACCACTCATGATGTTCTGTCGTAAAAGAAAAAACACCCTCCTCTACATCCAATGAGAAAATGATACCTTTTTAAATGTCTTCATATTTTAATGATAAAAAATGTTGAATGCTTTAATTCTTCTATTATGTATACCACTGAAGCAAATAAAACATTTAAACTGGTGATAAATGCCAATAATACATGTTCAAATAAAGTGATATATATTTTATTAGTCATTGTAGCAGTTTGATCTCATGCCTTTTTAAAGACTGGACTAGGATGAGCATTCCTGGAATAAGGAGCTCCAACAAGCCGTTTAGGACAGAGAGTGAATACAATGTGAGTTTGGAAAATTGCACAATGTAAATCTATTCTAGTAGACCTCAACAATGGAATTATGATCAGTAGAAATGGCCATGAGATGGGACCTTTAAGATGTTCTTTTCTTTATAGTTATAATACTATTATTTGATGATAGTATGATGAGTTGTTTCTTTTATAAGCAATATTTAGAATTAACAGACATTATCTTCAAGATTCAGCTCAGTACTTTTTTTTTGTAGCAGAAGAGTTCTACTCGCTCACATTTTGTAATTTCAATAAAGCATTATTCATTAATCCTTATGAAAAGTACTCACTTTAAACTGGATGCATCAGAGGAAAGGTCATGGTCATTGTGATCCTTACATAACAATAATCAATTGTGATTAAAACAGGTGTTAATAAAGGCATCAGCCACAGAAAGAAAAATACCCAATTTAGCTGTGAAGCATAATGGTGAGAAAGACCATCCTGGCGAGTGTGCTCAATTAAAGAAAGGGTTGAATAGAAAAATATACAGAGAACACAGGTTGAAGAAACTCAAACAAAGCAGGTGGCACAGTGAAAAATACAAAGGTTCACAAGTGAATTAATATTATTGTCATAGAAAATAAGAGCATTGAGGATCGTTATACTTATACAGAGGGGTCTAGTGATATTTATTCTTTACAAAGTAGAGTAAGAAATGCAGTAAGCAGGGGAGAGGACAGTGGGGTTAACACAATGTCATTTATATATTAAATAAGAGGTATTCAATACTAAAGTACGGAAATTAAGAAATTCTTTCAGAGATACACTTGTATAGCAAAAAGGATAGAGAATAGAGTGCCACAGTGACGCGTCCTGAAACCCGGAAGTAAGTTAGCATTTTTACCACTTCCAGTTCCTTCGATAAAAGCAATGCAATTTCTCCATAGGATTTTGGAAAATAGCTCGAAATAAGGTCTGTGGTTGACACACATTTAAGAGACGGATCACGTTTTGTTCTACGACGTTACATACATCAGCAGTGACCCCACTGGTGATTTTTAAAGAGTTTAGGTGTCTGAAAAAACGATGGTTGTTAACAAGTGGCTGAATAGGACTACAGAAGTTGTTGAGGCCGTGGTACGTCATTACGCCGAACACGTAAACACTCCTTGTTTGCCCTGTTCTGCTTGAAAGCAAGTACCTATGGGCTCAGAACAGTCTCATAATACACACATGCACACAAAAGGATTCACAGTTGTATTTCCGGATCCACACCTGTGTTTTTCAATGCACACACAAATGTGTTCCGTTTCATATACATGTAAATAAAATCAAAATACAGAAAAAAGTTTTACATATTTGTTTTCCGTTTAAATCCCCTGAACCTACAAACACAAACCGCTTTCTGAGCACGGATCGCTGTGCATTCGTGTGTGGGTTTTTTGAGACTCACCTGAC
>NW_011336970.1:0-1568 GCF_000735185.1 Notothenia coriiceps
TCCCTTTCCCTCCCAGAAGAACCACAAACAATACATCCTCTGTTACTCTCTAACTTCCTCACGTGTCCTCCCTCCCTCCTTCAGTCTCTCCCTCCCTCCCTCCCTCCTTCAGTCTCTCCCTCCCTCCCTCCTTCAGTCTCACATTCCCCTCCTTTACTCTCATAAGTTTTCGGGGTCTGGTACTCATCTCTCCGGGTGTTTTGGGACTTGTTTGTGGGCTGGGAGCAGACAGTAGAACAAAGACAAACACTCGGTCAGGCCACCGTTAACTCCCACTTACAGCCAGTGACGGCGGTGATTATTGTGGAGAGTGTGTGTGTGTGTGTGTGTGTGTGTGTGTGAGCTGGTACAACAGTAGCGTTACAAATCAACACAGTCATCCAACCCTATCCGTCATATTTAGGGTTAGGGTTAGCAATAACACTGAGTGGAGATAGTGGTAGTGAAGTACTTTTGCACTTAACTGCAATTTAAAAGTACTTTTACTTAACTTAAGGGCTTTCTTTCAACTCCACTACCATTCATTGCAACATATTGGATTTGTTATTGAACTCGAGTTACCTTCTGGTTTGAGTAACTATCCAAACTAAAATGTTTGCATAAGAGAACCACAAGAGTAATAACGTGTTAAAATAAGATGTTTGGTTATAAAGTAAAGGTTTTTGGTTATAAAGTGCGATTAAGTTATAAAGTTTTGCTGCATTTGGTATTTTTACAAATAATACTTTGACCATGTTTTTCTAGTAAGTAACATTTTCAATTCAGCATTTTTCCAGTGTTAACATTAAGGATATGAATACCCAAGAATCAAAGCATGAGATACCAACATTTAAATTAAGGGGAGAGTCAAGTGGGCCGTGAGTTTGATTGATTGGATGGATGGCTGGCTGGCAGACAGTGGAGGGTTTTTTATCTGATGGCCTTCGCAGGTACATTAGATTAGAGTACAGTACAGAGAGAACAGTTAATTCTCCAGATTAACATCATCGCCGCTTCCTCAGACCACTAAACAGGTTTTCCATTTGGAAGATTTCATTACGCAGAATATCAAGGTCCACGGCTGTTTTCCACAACAAGACGGCATTTACTTAAAGTTTCCAAAGCACCCATGAAGCCCACATTACTGTTGTCTCTTGATTTATTTTATTAGATTGACTCGTGTTGTGTAGAACAGACATAATGCACTCTGAGCAGACAGAACAAAGCAGGGTTAAAGATTACAGGAATGAGTCAGCATTTTAGCACTTCCTGCCCCCTGGTCTGGAGGTCAATGGTTTTCTGAATTTGCTTTTGGTTGTTAGTCTGAAATCTGTGGTTAACACAAGCTGAAGAGATTTAAACGTTTTGTTTTACGACGTTAAATACGGTGGTGACGTGAAGTCATGTGACCGTGCTGTAGTTCCTTTATAGCCCAACATTAGCCACCTTTAGCTTAGCGGTGGTGACGTGAAGTCATGTGACCGTGCTGTAGTTCCTTTATAGCCCAACATTAGCCACCTTTAGCTTAGCGGTGGTGTCGTGAAGTCATGTGACCGTGCTGTAGTTCTTTTATAGCCCAACATTAGCCA
>NW_011336971.1:0-2737 GCF_000735185.1 Notothenia coriiceps
CAATGACCAAGAAAGACGGATGATTGTAATATAATAAAATGTCTCTGAGGATCATGTCCATCCCGAATAAGTGAAAGATTGTTTTTTTTTAGTTAATTAAATGTGTGCTCTGTCATGAATGTTAATTGGCTTACAGTCACACTGGATGTGCTCATGAAGGGAACAGATGCTAACCAGCGGCCCACAGCGCTGCACACTCCTCGTTTGGACTCAAAACCAAACCTCATCCAGCAAATAGATGGGTAACGAGACAATCGATGTTTTGCTTTCCATTCTCAGACAGGTTGAACCTTTCTATGCGGTGCGTGGTCGAGGATCTCTTTATTCTGACCTTAAGGGCTGTGAGGCCCTAAAGACACTGCTCCTGTACATGCACACATTGATGCCACCAAATAACACAATGAAAATAGAAAGTATTACAAACAGAACCGTCTTCTTAATAGTTACATTTAACTGGAATGTATTTACATCTTAGTTTATTAATATATACACAAATATTCAAATCTCAGGGTGAACAATTTGATCATAACCACGTTCGGATTATTTTTGATTGATCATAACTCAGCTTTATGCACACACGCACACGCACACACACACACACACACACAAGCGCGCACACACACACACACGCACACACGCACACACACACACGCACACGTGCACACACGCATACGCACACACACATGCACGCACACGCACACACATGCACGCACACACACATGCACACACACATGCACGCACACACACGCACGCACACACAACACACACACACACACACACACACACACACACACACACACACACACACACACACACACCCTTTCATACACACACTTACACACAAAAACACACACACCATCAATGCTCAGAACAAAGAAACAAGAACGTTTGGACAATCAGCACATGACATTAGAAAAACCCAACAAATTAACCACCGACTGTCTTGACCTGTCTCACACACACACACACACACACACACACACACACACACACACACACACACACACACACACACACACACACACACACACACACACAGGCATGCACACACACATGCACGCACGCACGCACACACACACACACACACACACACACACACACACACACACACACAGGCATGCACACACAGGCCTTCAAACTGAATTATACCTAGGTACAGTACATTACTGTACATAATTTACAGTCCCTATTGAAATGTGAATGTTTTATGGCAGAATGTAAATATTTGTACATCACAATTCATGTTAACTTCATAATACACATGCATGTTTGCGGTGATGTATACACATTTACATTTCCTTCAGATCAGTGAAATTCCAGATGCATATTACCTTTAAATGGGGAGATATGCTTATAAATAATCAGAAAGATCAATAAGCAGACTTGCCACATTTTATTTTTACCTTGGCCCTGCCAGGTTTGTGTTTGTCTACATGCATTTAATGTGATAGCATGGCAGAGCCAGTAGTTTAAATTTTATTTTGCTTTCATTTAAATGTTTTGTCAAACAGAGAAAACAAGAGACATTAGGATAAAATCATACATTTCATAATATAAATCGTAGAACCCTTAGCTTACAATCTTTCACCACATTAAGTTATTTTCTCATGTTTGACCTATAGGGCTAATACATGCTCTTTTCCTTAATACATACGGAGTAAATATATATCAACTCAAGAAGAGAGAATAATATTAAAAAAAATACTCAGAATACAATAAATATGCCATCACAACTAAAATATAAACAAAGGTTAAGATACCGTAGAAGGCTTTTATAAAGCGGATAATGTTGATGACTGTTAATTGAGAGTGTATGTAGATAGTATAGAGGTGAAATACTGCCCCCTATTTATTTTTGAGCAGGTGGCTTGGAACTACACATCGCAGCTCTTCATACACATAGTTTTAATTTGTGTGTTTTGCTTCAACCAAGACAAATTATAACAATAAGTACTTCACCTTTTCATTTTTGGAGTTCAATACCACTGTGGTAACTGTGTACAGATACAGTACTATACATGTGATGAGTATGGGATTAGTTTTGTATCATAAAGCAACACTTTCTCAGAATAAAGCAAAACTATGAGTTTAAAAGAAAACAAAACTGAGTCAAGCCAAATAAAATAAATTTCAAAAATAAAACTATAAGTTCCAAACAAATCATTTGTGTAATCATGTAAACTATAAGTCTTTTTTCTTTATTTTAACATAGCTTTTTGTTTGCAGTTCTTGTTTCTTCTTTCTCAATGATCAGACTTTTGCTCTCGCTCCAGCTCTCTCGTTTGTGCTCCCTCATTTTTTGTTTGAGATTCTGACACAAACCTCCCAGGTGGGCGGGACTTTCAAGGGTGCGTCCCCATTGGCTACTCAGTTTTTGAGTGACAGCCCAGTCCTCCAGCGATTGTACAGTGCAGGTAGCTGCGGTGCGGTAGCTGAGCGTGGATAGAACACCCGCAGAATAACTAGCATTTCAGTTATTATAATACTACAAGTGAAAATATATGCAAGTATTGATCATTTGTGTTGTTTGTGCTGTACTATACAGTCTGTTTCTTTATGGTGTTAAGTGAGAAGTAAAGCTGTGCTATGAAAGTTAGCTTTGGCTACCTTTAGATCCATAACTAACGAAAGTTAGCTACATAGCTAGCAGTTCGTGAGCATGTTGGTAGAGTCAGACAGACTCAAACGGACTTGTGTGCCTGATTACCAACAGGCTTTCATGATTCTGTTTAGATAT
>NW_011336972.1:0-4578 GCF_000735185.1 Notothenia coriiceps
CGACTGACAGCGCTAATAAGTACATTTAATTAGGTTTCAGAGAGCCAAACAATTTTAAGTGATACTCAATAGGCTTTAGATAAGCCAGTCCTTTATTAGTATATAAGTGCTTTGTTAGTATGTACAGTGGGGCAAAAAAGTATTTAGTCAGCCACCAATTGTGCAAGTTCTCCCACTTAAAAAGGTGAGAGGCCTGTAATTTTCATCCTAGGTATACCTCAACTATGAGAGACAAAATGAGAAAAGAAAATGATCCAGAAGAGGATTGGGAGAATGTCATATGGTCAGATGAAACCAAAATATAACTTTTTGGTAAAAACTCAACTAGACGTGTTTGGAGGAGAAAGAATGCTGAGTTGCATCCAAAGAACACCATACCTACTGTGAAACCTGGGGGTGGGAACATCATGCTTTGGGGCTGTTTTTCTGCAAAGGGACCAGGACGACTGATCCGTGTAAAGGAAAGAATGAATGGGGCCATGTATCGTGAGATTTTGAGTGACAACCTCCTTCCATCAGCAAGGGCATTGAAGATGAAACGTGGCTGGGTCTTTCAGCATGACAATGATCCCAAACACACACTGCAACGAAGGAGTGGCTTTGTAAGAAGCATTTCAAGGTCCTGGAGTGGCCTAGCCAGTCTCCAGATCTCAACCCCATAGAAAATCTTTGGAGGAAGTTGAAAGTCTGTGTTGCCCAGCGACAGCCCCAAAACATCACTGCTCTAGAGGAGATCTGCATTGAGCCAAAATACCAGCAACAGTGTGTGGAAACCTTGTGAAGACTTACAGAAAGCGTTTGACCTCTTTCATTGACAACAAAGGGTATATAACAAAGTATTGAGATTAACTTTTGTTATTGACCAAATACTTATTTTCCACCATAATTTCCAAATAAATTCTTTAAAAATCAGACAATGTGATTTTCTGGATTTTTTTTTCTTCTCATTCTGTCTCTCATAGTTGAGGTATACCTAGGATGAAGATTACAGGCCTCTCATCTTTTTAAGTGGGAGAACTTACACAATTGGTGAATGACTAAATACTTTTTTGCCCCACTGTAGTGCTTAGTTAGTAAGTGCTTAGTTAGTATCTAAGTAAAAAAATGTTTTAATTTTATTGCTCGAAGTGAAGTCGAAAGAGATAAGTTTTCAGTATGCGCCGGTCAACAGTCAGCTATGGAGTAACAACCTTAAAACATTTGTTTTATAAATATGTTTTTAAAGAATAACATGTGTTTTGGATATTGCATTTTAGTTTTAGTAAATTGTCCAGTAACCTGAAACACTATTTTGGGATTAGTTTGAGAAAGTCCTGTCATTTGTTGTAGAGAAAGAGTACTTTTAAAGTCAATGTTTAATTAGGACGATACCACCATTGTAACAATATTTAAAAAGTATTTGTATATGTTCCACTATCAGTAATGTGTGCAATTTGTAAATTAAGAAAAGGTCTACTTTGTATGCTTAGGACTTTTTTTTTTTTTCTGTTGGCAAAGAGATATCAAGTATCTTTTTTTATACTAATGTTGCATCCAATTTAAACAATCTTCATTAGAACTATATCCGAATAAGCCATTATATTAAGCTATTGTACTTACAGTTTTATCTTTCAGCTCCCCTTGACAAGCTTGACAGACCCTGAAACCAAATGAGATCAGGTTAAGATACAGAGAGACACAGTTTTAGCATGTGAGGCTAGAGTGTGTTTGTGTGTCAGAGCCACCTGTCGTCTTGGAGCCCATCCACAGGACTCTCTGTAAAGGCTGCGAGCGGGAAAAGGTGGTGGAAGGATCTGGCAAGATGGGGTGCCGACACCAGAGTCAAACCTTGGAGACGATACATCACACACAGTCAAAGTTATGCAGCATTATGGAGGTCTTTTATTGGACTTTAATACTTTTAACCCACGGAAGACAATCCAAAACTACACACTAGGACCACCCATGATCCATAAATATTTCACTATCAAAAAACATGTGTTGTTTATTTTGTTGTGTTGAGGAATGGCCACAAAAAATACAGAGCGATTTTTGGAACATGCATAACTTAATCTGTAAATACATACGTTACATTTCACATAAAAATGTAATAGGTTTACAAGAAAAGTAATATTTATGCGCTTGTTGATCTATTGGTGCACATAAAATGTATTTGCACATTTGTAGTTCACCATCTTCATTTTTGGTTTGCCAAATTTGTGATGCAGCACATCCGAAAAGAAAAATGAGTGAGGAGGGAGGGTGTCGTTGCCCTCCCTCCCTCTTCCTCTGATTGCCTCCTCCTTACTAGCCAAATAACTTATATTGATGCTTGTAGACCAGACAAGCTGAGCAGCAGAGCACTCAGACCGGAAGCTTGTGCTTTCTCCCCTGAAGTCCCAAAGTAGGATACCTGGCCCAAACTAACCTGTAGTCAGAGCACATGTGACTTATTGTAAGTCGCTTTGGATAAAAGCGTCAGCTAAATGCAATGTAATGTAATCTGTATTTTTGAGTAAATGAGCTTAAATAACACAAATAAAAAAAATACATGTTGGTGCATGCAGCAAAACAACTTTTGAGACTACTGCAACTACAGCACTGTTTTAAAAATCAAAGTGTTCTCTTATCTAATACAGACACAAATCTTCTATAACACATACCGCAGACTTTACACTCCACAGGTAGCTCTGTGTACTTTGCTTGGCACTGCGGACAAAAGTATCCTCCCAGAGACAGACCCGCACCACAGCTGCTGTCCAGGTGACTTGGAGACACACACACAAGGAAAAATAAACTTCAAGTCAGTACACAGAGTCCTGACCACTCTGTAAATAATACCGCTTTCAACTTACGACATGCTGAATGAAGGCTTGGCATCCTGATTAGTGAGGGAGGCGATGATGTGTGGAGGAAAACCTGAGAAAATAAGTTGGCGAGGGACAAATATTCAATGGATATAGTTTATAAACATCAAACTTAGTATTTTAATAAGGAGAAAAAAGGAATATTTTTTTCTGAAACGAAAGAAAGATTTGATTTGTTGCTTTCTGATCTTAAGGGGATGGACTTTTCTTAGTGTTCAAAAGTGTTTTGCTCAAAACCTAGATTACTTCAACAAAATGTGTATTTGTATATCAACAACTCACCCCTTGTTACTCTGAAGTACCCTTTAAGTATTCCTTTTATCACAAATGAATTCTTACATTCAAGAAATGTAGCTGACAGTTTTGCTAGAAATGTTACTCAAACGTTCAGTGTTGCAGTAATCAAACGTTGTCCTCCAGTGAGTATGTGGCATAGCAGAACGGTATATACAGGGTTCTTACACCTTTTCCAAAGTCAAATTCAAACACTTTTCAAGCATTTTCAAGGTGCATTTTCAAGCTTTTCAAGCAGCGTACAGCTGTTGTAAATTACATATTTATATGCACATACTTATACTCAAATGATTATTTCCCTACCTCACATTAAATCAGATGTTTTTTATGCTATAAACAACCAAATGTGTGTTTCGTAATAGCATTCTACATAAGGATGAAAAATTAAAGATAAGAAAACAAAGTTTAATATTTTAAAATGAGTGACCCATATCATATATAGTAGACTGGGCATCCCATATAACCTGGCTGAGCCAATATAAAACAATCAGCCAACTAACTTTTCAATAAATTCTTTATTAACATTTTTAACATTTTTGAGGTCCTTTTAGGGTGGCAGTTAGGCTTGGGCGGTATGACGGTATTACGGTATACCAGGGTATTTCGAAATACCGTCGGTATGATTTTCAATACCGTGACGTCACAGACTGTGCGCCAAATCACAGATGCGTTTCATTCTATTACACTGACACGGAGTTTTGACAGGGACGACATTGGTTGTAATGCACAGCACGCGCCAGCAGAGGGCAGGGGAGGGCAGTCCGTCTTTCCCGCTCTCAGAGCTCAGCACAGAGCTGAGCTGAGCAAGATGGCGGCAGCATTTGCCGGCCCCGAACTCGGACAACTAGTAAAAAAGAAAAATGCCTCTGCGCCTGTTTGGCACTATTTTGGGTTTACTCGTCGCCAGTGACTTCATCCAGCACAACGAGAGACAGAGGCACTTCTTTGGGAATGTTTAAGACGGGGTGAGTGAGTGTTGACATTTTTTTAATCCTATGCAACTGGTTGATGGTTTTGTAGTCGAGGTCGGACGGTTTTAAAAACGAAAGCATTTACGTGCTAAACATTCACGCGAGTAATCCAATGAATCAAATGGAAATAAGGTTTTTAACACATGCACGGAATAATATTGCCAAACTAGTTAGTGAATATAGCAAACTTTATTCAATAAGTCAAGTATTTACTCCCGGAAAATGTTTATGTATGATGATATATTGTTAACTTAGCTCACTATGGAAACAACGTCGGACATCTACAAACGCGTCCTGTATCCGATCTCAAAATGTGCCATTTGCACAATGTGTCATGTATGCAGCCCTTGTTTTGCACTTGCGCGCACGTCGCGGCACTTTGCGAGCGTCTACCGGCTCGGGCTGCATTTTACACCGAACATATAATATACCGTTCGAAACATCTATTTGCCGCCGAACGCCACCTC
>NW_011336972.1:7360-15770 GCF_000735185.1 Notothenia coriiceps
CAAATACCCAGGGGTTAAATTGGGCTGGGGCTGTCCGGGGCTAAGCCCTGGCACATAGGACGATGCTCTGACGTCATCACCCTCACACATTTGTCATATGTTTACAAAAAAGGATATATATGTTAAGACTTTTCTCGTTCTTAATATAGACTATATTTAGGGTCGATATGTGTTGACTTTACTTTAAAATAGCAGATCTCTGTGACCGGATATAGTTTGGCTTAGACCCCGGCCCCACGAGGACGCATACGGTAAAACGCATACGCAAGCGCAAAAAAGGCTTCCGTTCACACGCATTCGATTCATTAACGTGTCCGTTCACACTAGACCGCTGGAAATGCTGGAAACGAGGCCTGTAAATGGCGCTGCTGCCGCCCGAAATACACCAAAAGCAGTGAATAAGACCCCGGAGCATGGTTGCCATGGTTGCCCTTCTGTTTATTCTCCGCGGTGGACGGCGTGTTCTCCTGCTGTATATCTTTCCGGTAGTCCACAGCAGATGAAAAACACCCACCTCACCGCCTCTTCCGTGCGGCAGAGTTTCCGTAAAAAAAATGTTCCGCCGGTCAACATGTCCGTTAAAGTTTAAATCTTCCGTACAAAATTAGAAAAGTGCCGATCAGAGGTCTTCTTTGTTAATTATTGAGCTTCAAAACAAATTGATAACGACTCTGTTCTCTGTATAATAATATTTAATAAACAGTGCCTGCCTCTCTTTTCCTCCCCCTCTTCTGACAGCCCAGCAGCAGCAGGAGACGTGGGGAGAGGGAGGCGGGCTATTTCATCGTTATCAGAAAATGATCATATAGGGCTTACACACGGAGCCGTTGGACCCCCAGAGCGTTGCGTATGCCGGTCTACCCACCTTGGGACCCGTTGGGACCTCCCCCCCACAGATCGGAGCAAGGCAACGAAACTTAAAATAAGAAGCAGCATTTTTACGGCGCGCTATGCATGGGGCCGCCTTGTGGGGTTTCCCGACATGTCGTTTCAGTAAATTAAAGGGTGTTTCATGTTGTCGTTGCTGTGGGACTTCTTAATACCTTGGAAAATGCCGTTTAATACTTTTTAATAGCCTTAATTTTCGCTAAATTGATTTATCAACTTTTAATACTTTTTAAGACCCCGCAGACACCCTGACACACTCGCGAGCTTCCCCCAGACCAGTAATACAAACGAAAATATGTTTCCTCCGTTAGAAAGCTATGAATATCCTCTTTCCAACAGTGTATAACTCAAAATGTGTCTTCGGGTCAATGTGACTGATTTCGATGGAGCAAGTTTAGGCACGAAAAATACTACCAGTAGAAATACATTGCTTTTATGTGCTTCATCCTCTGAAAACCACAGGATGGCGACTGTCGCACATACTGACATAGGTACGCTCCTTTTTATTATTGATCGAGTTCGCTAACGTTACTAGCTTAAACAAACGTAACATGCAACGTTAGCCTAATCCAAAATGCTCTACTACGGCTTACCTTTCATATGGCTCGTCAGCGCAGACTCTCCCATCGCGAATAATTGAAATTCTTTGTGGCAAACTGTGCAGAAGGCGAATTGTTGGGTTGATCCTCGTTTTAGCCACAGCTTGTATTTCTTTTCGGATAGCCAACGCTCGTTAAAACGGCAACCTCCTGGCATACTGTCATTCTCTCATTAGAATGCCCAGGTCACACAAAATAAAACACTTGCAGGTCGCGCGCATAGCGGGAAGGCCGGAGCGGAGCTGTTTTATGTAGAAGCGAAGCAACTAAGCTCGCTCCGACTTCTTTATTTTCTTTTAATCTAAAAAGCGAACTATTCAGTCAGACACCAATTTATTGTAAAAGTAAAGCATTTACAATTTCAAACACTTTATCTCAAATCCAAGCACAATTCCCCAAATTCAAGCACTTTTCAAGTCATGAAAACACCTCGTAAAAATTCAAGCATTTTCAAGGATTTCAAGCACCCTTACGAACCCTGTATATATTACATTGACTTCAAATAAGCTAGTGTGTTTGGTTCATGTTTATGAGTGACCACTTCAAATTGCTGTCCTCATCGTTCAAGAACAGGACTCTTTTAATTGGCCCGCTAAGGTCTTTTACCATTCTACCAGTGGGGTTTTATATTTGGATGCCTGAATATTGAAATAAACTTACAAAATGTATTATTTGCCCTAACAGTGTATGATTGTATGAAAGCTCTGACATGTTAACCCCCATTTGGTAATATTGTATTACATTTTTAAAACAGTCCTAAATATGTGATGGCAGCAGAACGCCTGTTTGTTACATCAGAGCATGTTTACAACACTTTGGTGTTATCACTCGGATGTCCAGTTAGAGATGGAGAAAGAGGAAGGAAAGAGCGCCTGCATACTGACCCATGCGTATTAAAGAGCATTCAGATGAAGAGCTGGCTGGAGGAGGTTTGACATGCAGCATCAGCAGCTCCTTGAAGTGACTCTCATCCAGGATAACGTGGTACGAGCCTCCCGTCTCTCTGGTCAGGACTGTGCATACCCTGACCTCAGCTGATAGGCCTATCACAGACACCCGCACCTTGAGAGCCTTCAGGGTCTGACAGGGCAAACACGGTTAAACTCAGATAAAAAATGAAATGTGAAATATCTAGTAAACTCAGAAGCCTAACAGCAGCCTTTGACTGCGCTCTCTTAGGTAGGGTTTAGGGCTCAACTTCACCTTAATCAGCTCACATATGTTGGCTGGGTCACATGTAGTGAGGCTGCTGAGGACGATGAGGATCTCCCGGCTCGTATGTCCAGGCATGTGCCTTCATACAAGGACAGACACCAGCTGAGTGACTTTCAGTAACATCAAAGAAACCAATGTAGAATATAAGCATGGCATAACCTACTTGAGTGTCTGAATGGCCAGGTTGAGAGAGTTGTATAAGGACGGCTCTCCTACACACAAAGTGGCGACTGCTTTCTTCAGAGCAACAATGTGATTCTTTGGATTTCCTGGTGGTAAAACAAAACTATACAGTATATAAATGCAGCACGGGGCACTACATAGACTGTAGGCTGTAGTTTACATGTAACTAACACTAAACATGTATTGTTGCTGTTGACTGCCAGTAGACAAGTATGCTAGTACATAATAATTGTAACTCATATATTGTTACTTGTTCATTCTTTTAAACTCCCAAACCAGAGATGGTGAGGGTTTAAACAGTGGAAAAGATAAACAAAGATGGCTTTGATTTGACTTATTTTGTTACTGTCAAGTTTGAGAAATTTGTTTTATGAGGATCAGCAAGATAAAATGACTGTTGTCCCGTCCAAACTGTGCTGATCTCATTTGCGGTGTTCTCATTTCCATAAACGTCACATAGCATGGCTCACAAGGGGTCATGTTTCTCTTTTGCACATTTAAGCTGGAGACGATAAGTACAATTACTCCTGCAGAATCATTTTCCCAGGAAAGAATGATCATGGCAAAGTTTTAAACTAAAGACAAAAGCTTTTTTTTTCCTGTGGGAAAGGGCTTAATATTAGCAGTTCATGTGATGCTCACCTGCCAGGTCGGTCAGCTTCTCAGCTCGTTTATTCTTTGTGGTGATAATGCCCAGCTATAGTCACACAACACAAGTTGTCAGGTCAGCCACTGTGAAACTTGTTTGCAGATATTGTCTCGTTCTACAACAACAATTCAGTGTTTTTGGTCTGACAGCAGCAGTGCTGTCTTTAATGACAAATGATTTGTCGTGTTGCTGATCAAAATGGTTCCTTTAACAATTTATTCATAAAGGAGGAGAAAAGATTCTCTCAAATGCTGGGCTTTAAAGAAAACTATTTCAGAATCTCAATTAGCTGTTAAAGCTTAGACACTTGGTATTAATCCCTGTTAGGAATATTACAAAAATAATTTAAGAACCTGTGAAATAAATTCTAGTCATTTTACAGCAACATCGTTGAATACGTTTTACTTATTAATCTTTGAGTTACGTTAATCATTCGTCAAAGAAATCTAAAAAATAATGAGAAATTCCTATCACAAGTTTTGAGGCAGAAGCCTTTGCCAAAAGTAGCTTCCTGTCGAGCAACCATTACTCGAATATAACACAAACAGTTTGTAAACATAAGCATGAAAGTATAAACTTGCCTGACTGATGGGGTTTTGGTCAAAATACTCATCAACAAAAGATTCCATGAGCTGCAGAGGACAGGAAAAAAGAGATGTAGCTTTACACCTCATGGCATCATATACTGCTGGTGCAAAGATGCTCTGCTGCAGGACGTACCTTCAGAGTGGAGGTGAGGCGGTTTGGTTTTAAGTCATGGTCATCCATACTTCTTGAACAGTCAATTACCACGTGGAGGTGACGCATCTAGGGCACATACAGTACAGTGTTGTGATACCAAATGAATTCCTGCAAGAGTTATGTCAAGCTACATTGCCCTCACAAGGCGACAGTGGCTCAGTCTCAGGCCTGTATACTGTGTGTGTGTGTGTGTGTGTGTGTGTGTGTGTGTGTGTGTGTGTGTGTGTGTGTGTGTGTGTGTGTGTGGATACAAAATAAATACAAGAGTGAAAAACTGAATTTCCCCCTAGGGGGATAAATAAAGGTTAATCTTCTTCTCTATAGGACTTGAGAGTTATATTAACTGTTATATTGTAAATAAGAAACAATAATTTGTTCTAAGCTCTGCATTTATTGTCTGATAATAAGATTCCATTCAAACAGTAATTGTATACACAAAAAGGTTATTTGGCTATTTTGGTCTTTACTAAAATGTATAAAAAGGTATTGTGGTGGAATGGGTGCCTTCATGCGATCCTGGAAACCTTGGGATTATTTGGAAGCATACAGAACATTGAAGGTTCTGTGGCAAGGATGCAGAACTCACTTACCATTCCGAGCCTTACTTGTCCATGGCTCTCTATCACCCTATGAGGAGAAAAGAGCAGCAGATAAGATTATATTAACAATCATTTTGGATTAACGGCTTTCTTTTTGGAAGTGGCCAGTGCAGACTGTTAGTATATCAATGAATATAAAGCAATACAGCAGCCAGGGGAAAACATTCAAAAGACAATATAGCAGTGCAAAATACATTTGGTATAATCTATAGGAGTCACATGTAAGATGTGGTTTTTTTCTATATGGTATTTACACTCATTTTTGGTGGTGGTCATCTTCTTCTGAATCATTTACAATGATAATCAGACCCACAACCCGAAGAGGGATCCTATCTAATGTCAGCTCAATCTATGACCACTTAGGAATCTTGGCACCTATGGTCCTATCCGTCAAAAGGATTCTTCAAGACTTGTGCAGAAAGGAACTTGTTTGGAGAATATTGTCCAGCCTTGGCTGCACAAGGATGGACAAGTTGGCTGAAGGAGCTCTGCAAACTTGAAGAGTTCAAAGATGATAGAGGCCTGAAACGGGTGGATTTGGGGAAGTGACATTGGCTCAGTTAAACCACGTTGCAGATGCAAGTGGAGCCAGCTCTGGAACGGTATATTACATGTAAGTACATAACATCAAGGGACAGGGCGCTGTGCCTTTTGTAATGGTGAAAGCTAGAGCGGCCCCATTGAAATCACGACTTACAGGCCCAACACCAAGGTTTGCTTTCTTAAGAGCAACAAGAACACGTAGTGGAGTTCTGAACCTCATACATAGACCTTTACCTGACTGATGATAAGGATCACTTATTTATTTTTTTACACACACACACACACACACACCTCTTCCTCTTAGATTGGAACAGGATCTCCTCTACTGTGGCTTTCAGGGATCCAGATTCGTCCTCCTTCAGCACTTCCCTGTAACACATCCATTAAACAATATTGCGTCAAATTATAGCACATACATGATACATCTACAATAATCTCCCTAGCTACATCTTACCAAGTCCTCTCATAGCCCCCTTCCCAGCGCTTGGCTCTCTCTGGTTCTTCATCCATGGTGTCCGTCAGACGCAACTTACGCTAACAGCAAAATAAATCTTCATATAAAATGTATAAAGTGTTCTGTCCGAGGAAATACACTTTACTACAAGCGGTCTGTGAATAATGTGCTGTTCACAGCATCATGGACCTCTTCAGAAGCTGCAGTTACCCTTAGATAAAGGCCTACAAGTTAATAGTCGCAGTCATTTACGGTATCTCACCTAGGGGTTGACTTTTTAAGCGATGCGTTACCGGATGCCTGTAAACGGTAAAGCTGCTAATGTGAGCCATCAGCCAGGTTATGAATGTATTATCAACTTACTACCTCATTACCGTGTATGATACAACTTATTATCCTACTTTGCAAGTCAAACAGTTGTTACATTATCTAGAAAACGGGTCTAGTGCATGGATGTATAATAAGAGGAGTGCAACGCCAGCTGGTGCAGCCTAGTTTTCTTCCGGAAGGAATCATGGTTTCCAAGAAAAGGTTCCGCTCAGTCAGCCTGCGCGCTATCAGCCGTTCGACCAACTTCTATAAATGAAACACGCGTGAGCCCACTAGCCCAGGGCTGCAGTCGAAAAGTCAAAAAATCTGCTCCTATCGTCTATTCCTATCGTCTATTCCTTAACCTCTGTGTAAAAAGTCACGGGGTTAAGGGTAATTAGTGATGTTACGTATAGAGCAGGGACGTGCAAAGACATTTTGGGGGGCGGGTGCTCAAGTGAGAAAAAGGGCACTTCCCATAATCGTTTATTAAAAAAAAGTTTTAAAACAAAAAGTTAAATATAGTTGCACATCTCTGACTTACTGACCAGTTTATTTTAATACCCTCACACTCACGCAATTGTTTAATACTCAACATAATTCTACAAAATAATCAGCTAAAACAGAGACTCCATTAATGGTCTTCTTTAGTATTCACTATGCACAAGAGCAGACTATGCACAAGAGCAGACAACAAACTAATAAAATAATAGTTATTAAATGAGCAGCCAACAATCAAAATTATGAAGTTGCTGTTTACGGAGATTTCAGGCAAAAAGACAGTTTTGTCATGTACTTGTTATTTTGGTCTATTTTGCTTCAATGTTTTCTTTCACTCTAATGGAAATAAAACTTCCAAGAAACATATAAATGGTGCTAGTTTTACAACCATGTCTGAATTCATTTATAGATTTAAAGCTAATCTGCATTTAAACATAACATTTCAGGGGGAAATACTGACTTGACGTAAGTAACTATCTGGGGAAGTTGTGAGGTGATTTTTTGTTTTATCCGTTTCACCTGCAATGCCTCGGTAACTGCATGCAAATTAGCACATTTTAATTAGGCCTAGTTAACGCCTAATTTGCATATCAATGTGGCGATTGTGATGACGTTGTTAGATTCACATTTTACTGTACTTTAAGTGTCTCCCCTTAATTAGCCTGAATGCCCATGATACCTTGCCTTAGCTAAACCTTGAGCTAACTCAGTGGTCACCAAACTTTTTCTGCAGGGCCCCCCTTTTGTGGATAAGAATATTGTTTACCTCGATGAATGATTTGAGGTTCTCAAATGAGTCTATATTTCCCTCCTTAACTCGTTGCTCCCACATCTCCAGTTTTCGTGTGAATAATGTTATTTTATCTGCCAGATGTGGAAGTTGTGTGTTGGTCCCTTGCATCTGCAGATTTAGTTCATTTAGTTTTTGAAACTTGTCACTCAGGTATGCAACTTTCATGAGGAAGTTGTTATCACCAAACTTCAGGCTTAGTTTATTACCCTCTTCTTCCAAAAAGATGTAGATCTCATCTCGCAGTTCAAATGGATAGGACCTTCCCACGTGACAGCCACCGGGCCTCGCTGTGAAACTGATGTTACCTACTGTAACCCCAGCTTCTATGAGTAAATGGCGCAGCCCTCTAAGGCTATCGCTATTGGGTAATCCCCCTGCGCCCCCGCGCAGCACTGAAACACTTGTAGTCCACGCCCACCCGCAAGGTGGGCCCCCCCCTCGGGCCTCCTTCCGGTATAAATAGGAAGGAGGCCCGGCAATCTGCTCCCATACAAAAATAACTTTTCTTCAGCTATTCGTAGAGCCAGTGGGGCCCAGCGCTTAGAGGGCTGCGCCATTTACTCATAGAAGCTGGGGTTACAGTAGGTAACCTCAGTTCTATTTCGTATATGGCTTCGCCCTCTAAGGCTATCGCTATTGGGTTAAGGGCGAAGCATGATGTAGTCTGCGCCCCACTGGGTCCGCCCGGCACTAGAAGCACAGACACACCTGCTCAATAACACCCCCTGCCTGATGTGCCAAGCGTAATGGCGCATCACTGTCCCTGGAACATAGCAAAACATGCCTATCTTCCCGACGGGGTGAAGGCTGGGAACAATACATACCGGCCGCTGTGAGAAAGTAGAGACGAAGGTCCCACCTTGCCCAGCGATCATAGAAGGGGAACAGCAGCTCTCTGCGTGACAGACAGGAGAGCGCCCAGCTGGATCCCTGACG
>NW_011336973.1:0-3844 GCF_000735185.1 Notothenia coriiceps
AACCAGTGAGGTAAAGGCACATCTTTATATGATCATTATAGTTATAAAAAAACAAGATAATAAAGTAAACAGGTATAAAATACTATATGACAGTAAATAATTTTTTTAATTAATAACCAAGACTACAGTTTGAAAGGGGAGTGATTTGTAAAATATCCATAAAGAAAAATAAATCTGCTTACAGTTCTGTTTCATATTGATGTTGAGAGATCTATCCATAGATCTCCTAATGTTGCTCTCAAAGTGCACCAGATTGATGCTTTTAACTTCAACATTTAAAAAAAAATCTCGGGGGACCCCACTGGAGGAGGTGAGGACCCCCCTAGAGGAGGTTAGGTCCCCCCCACTTAAATCAGTCCACATGGATAGGAAACTAAATACTTTTGCACACATCTTGTGTCCAACATGGTAAAATATCTGGATTAAGAGGTTGCTTTTTCTTTGCACGGCATGAAAGAAAGGCGAAATGAATGGGCTGTGATTTTAGTATTTTTAAGCAGAGGTCAATAATTTGTACGGCCCTCGGAGGATGTTGAAAAAATTGAAATGGCCCTTGAGAGGAAAAAGGTTCCCCACCCCTGATTTAGGCAGTCAGTTATTTTTCTGGCAAAGGGTTAATTTCTTTTTATTCTGCCTTAAGTGTTAGTTTCATAGATGCATTGTGCTAACATGAGGATGACTCATTAGCGACCAAACCTGCAATCCGAGGGTTCACAGGAGGAAAATGTGCGAGACAGCATGCTGACCACAGTAAACTCTGCAAAAGCACCCCTGGGGGATGTGTCTAAATGCTATAAGACACTTTGAGTGGTGGGTAAACTGTATTTACATTCGAGTGATAAGGGAATCAGTTCATAACATTCTGTGTCTGCAGTGCTGCTAAATCCTACCTCTCACTTTGAATCGGAAACCAGCTCTTTCTGGCTTTCTGCCATTCCCCTGCCCTCTCAATCTGAAACCAAACTCTCTGTAGCCTTTGCACCGAGACAAATAGCTTTTGCAAATGACCTGAGAACACTCTGCCTGCGATTGTCTGTATACACTTTGTGTGCCCAAGCTCCGGAGGCTGTTGTAATAGATGCATGGTGGCGTACCTCATAGAAATTTGAACCAAGGGTATGTAAATGTGTCTGCCGTCCATGGAGAAGTAATATTGCTTTTATTTGTTTTTCAATTATAGATAATGGGGGACAGAAATTGAGTTTGGTCAGAGTCTGTTAGTGTGAAAAACACAAGAGAGAGACACACAAAAAAGCAAAGAAGCTATAAAAATAATTACTGAAACTAAATATGCTTAAGAGTATTATCATCTGAAAACACATTGGGAAGACTCTCCTTTATCCTGATGAATGTATATTACCCAGTTTTAGATAAATAAGATGTATAAATAATCCATTAAACAACAACCACATACTGTATGTTCAATAATGAATAATTTCCCCTCAAGGCACCCTATTTGAATTTCTGACGAAGTTCTTGCCTCAGCACTTTCAATTATATTGGCATGTTGTCTGATGACATCTGTAAGATAATGTTTAACCACTCGCTACATGGACATAATAACAAACTAGGTAATATATTATGCTGTCTCAAAGGAACACAAGTTTAGAGGACAGATCTTAATAGAAGATCTAAGACCATGTTTATTGTCAGGGGAAAGAGCTATTAAATATTCTGGTGCCAGTCTGAGATATGCTTTAAATTTGAGTGGTCCAAATATCTAATCAAGAATGGAAAAGACAGAAAAGGACAGGACCCAGAATGGAACCCTGTGGCACTCCACAGAGAAACAACGTGAGCTGGGTTCAAAACATTTGAGTATGGGGCCTGATGTACAAACCAAACCTTACCCAACCACATCAATTGCATGTTTGTGAGTGGGGTTGTTTCTATCATCTAAATAAAATAGAATACAGTCCTGCTTCTATAATTTTACATAATTGATTACATTTTTATGAATCAGCATCATAATATATTTTGGCCAAAAATAGGTTAATAATCTCAACTCAAGTAAAGTCTCACATATATTCCAGTGGTGCAGACAGTCATGTATATTTGTGTAGGTAAACATGCTCTGCTGTTGTGTTGTGTTACACACGTTGGGGAACTAATGTTTTTACTTCTTCAACCTACACACATACATAAACTCCCACATAGAGTCTTTAGAGAATGATTTATTTTTGACATTTGCTCTTTCCCTCCTTCAGCCTGATCAATATCATGAATGGTCAACATAAAGTGAGAACCATAAAAATCAGTATTAAAGACATGGAGGTAGAGACATGGGACAAACCATCCTTCATTTTCATTACAGAACAGTGCTGTGGAGTAATTAGTTACATGTAACAGAGAGTTGCATCTTAAAAGAAAACATATGTAATTAAATAGATCAAAATGCTGTTGATGCAAAGTGGTTACATCCAATTATATTCAATATGTCATTGTATGTAGAATGCAATATTCATTCTGAAGCTCTGTTGCTATCCCTTTTCAAGTTGAAGAAATATTTGTATTTTAAATTTGATAAGTATCAGTTTTGAGTACTGTTGTGAGGTGTGCTCTGCCTGTTTCAGATTATGTTTGCTATATCAGAATGCTATTGCCCGGTTTTAAACATGTATTTGAAAAGTAATCAAGAAGTAATTCTAAATAAAACATTATTTGTATTTAAGTACGGTAACATTACCTTAAAATCTTACCAATAAAATGTTTAACAGAGTAACTAAACTTAGACCTATATCATTTCAAAAGTAATGACCCCACATTGGTTAAAGACAAATATAGATGTATTATAGATTTATGTGATACCATGTTATTAATGTATGTAGTAACTGCCAATTGTTTTGAGACATCCGTAGAAAGGGATACTGATATTTTAATCAGACTAGCACATTACGCTTGTGCTACAATCATTTTTTCATCTAATTCCTTCTCTTGTTCTCATTTGGGCATATTTTCAAACACACTTTTGTGCATGTATTTCTGTGTATTGTGTCGGTGTTTGAATTTGTGTCTGATTGATGCCTCTGCAGCAGTGGCATCATCTGAAGCAACATCATGTGAACTGATTGGTTTCTTGCACGCTCACAGTGTAGTGCTACAAGTGGGGTGTGGGGGGGAATGCAGCATCCACTTTAAGGCTGACCTGTTGGCCCTGCATCAAATCAGTGTACGTGTGTGTGGTAGAGAACATGATGTTCTTTTTAATGGAAAGATCTGACCAAAAACCCACGGTACTGTGTAACTGAAATATACTGATGTGTGGCGTATTTCTTTCCTGTAGCCAAGCCCGCCTTAACCTGCCATCAGGCCCTGGGGCTGATAGTTTTTGTAGGCCCCCTATTTAAACATCAAATCAAAGTCATTTATAGCCTCGGCAGGCTCTGTGATCGCACTTCTCTACTCTGCTCTACACGCGCCTGGTCCTCTCCTCCATATGAGTGACGTATCGGGCCTCCCTCATGTATTTGTCCGGTTGCCGTTGGCTCCCCTCCACGTAGCAAGTCCTCGTCGTCCTCTCCATCTCCTCCAACAGATAATGTCCCTCCTGTCTGTTTTTCCTCTCCCGCTACTCCATCGCTATCAGAACCAGACGGCCTACTTGTCTCCGAGGCCCCGCGGCCGGCACCGCTACCGCTCGGTACAGAACTCATCTGTCCTTCCTCCTCATCCTGGCCTACAGGTTTAAAATAACCTGTAAGCTTCGGCATTTTTTGTAACAGCTGCTTGTTTCGAAACTCCATTTCCCTCAACAATTTCCTTTTCCGAGCGCCACTCTCAAACTTTTTCTTCACTCAATCACTCGCAATTTGAATAAGTCACATGTGAAACATATTCTCATTCT
>NW_011336974.1:0-2558 GCF_000735185.1 Notothenia coriiceps
GATTTCATAATCACTGAGGTGAGGGCTATTGGTCTGTAGTCCTTATGTTCTTTTGGGCATGGAATTTTGGGCAGCGGTTTGATGTGTGAAGTTTTCCATGACAGAGGGATGGTGTACATGTCAATAGAAGCCTGAAAGATGGGTTGCCACACTGGAGCCAGCTCAGTAGCAAAGTTTTTCAGCAGAAAACCGCTGCACCCATCTGGCCCAGCCACTTTCTTGGTGTTGGTGCACTGAAATGTTTTTCTGACCTCTTCGACACTGATGGTAATTTTGTCAGAGGAAGCAGGTATTATAGTTTCGAGCATTTCAGTGCACTTTGCAGAATTATGCCGTTACAAGCTTCAAAGTTGTATTTATCATCTGAATTTGCCGAAACAAGTTTAATATTCTGAAAGCCAAGACTTTGTTTATTTGAAACCAGATGAAAACAAACTGTACCGGACCCTGCCGTGTTATCTATGATTACTATACGCCTTACATTCATAATTTCAGCGGAGGGAGGGGAACAGCAGAGTGGCGAGGGAGAGCTGTCTTCTTCCCTTTACAAGCTTCAAAAATGTATTTATCGTGTGATTTTGGAAATAAAAGTTTCATATTCTGAAAGCCAAGACTTTGTTTATTTAATTTCTTTTTAAAAACATCCGAAAGAAAAAAATAAAACTTTCAATTTTAATCTTTTTTTGTTGTTGTATTGGCTCATGATAGGCCCCCGATCTCTGTAGGCCCCTGGGCTTCAGCCCAGGTCAGCCCGTGCATTAAGGCGGCCCTGGTCACACATGACTAGATGTCGGATTAGCTCTGGGACCCTGATGAAAGAGTTTTCAGATCAAGCAGATCACTGACCCTACATTTTGTGTCCCATTTATATTTGTTGTGCCATGAAAGCATTAAAGAGGAACAGGCTGGCGGATTTATCTTACTGTAAACTGTTATTTTCTCTCTCAAGGTTCAAGGCTTTTATTAGTCATACGTACACAGCTACAGTGTAGTTATGATGATGAACATCTTATGTCACAGGCTCCACCAACAGTGCAACACAATAAAAACAGAAAAACAGAAGAAATAGGGCAAGTAAATACAAATATACTCTAGTGAGTATTTGAGGCGGATGGATGCTTTGGTTTGTCTGTGTACATGGGCTGCATGTTTTCCAGTCTTCCATTCCTGAATACTGCTCTATACTCTTTGGCAGCATATTATTCACCAAGCACATCTTTGTGAAACCTCGTTAGAAAGTATGTGTACCCAAGTTGTTTAAAGTTTACCGAATTACATGAATTAAAGATTAACCGCAGTGAATGCTCTTTCAGATTCACAAATATTCAGATCATATTTAAGTGAATATCCTTTTCAATTTGCACTGGCAAAACACAACATTTAAAGACATCACCTTAGACTTTTAGGAACTGTGATGGACCATTTTTTTAGATTTTTTAAAGACGGAATGATTCATCTAGACAGTTATACACAGATGAATCAGTAACTAACATATCATAGATTACAGGCCTTTTGGAAAATAAAAAGCATCTATATGCAGCTCCAGATGCAGCATGATTTATGTTTAAAGACAGATTTTAGACAGACGATATCTTTAAGACCTGCTGGTCAAGGACATGAGAAGACACATGTCTGTGGAGCAGCATCAGCTGTTTGGATTTGAGCTGGCAGTGTGCTGACCTGAGATGATTATCTTAGCCTGTAACATCACACTAACCCTGCTGCTGCAGTGTGTGGGCCCATGTGTGTGTGGGTCCATGTGTGTGTGTGTGTGTGTGTGTGTGTGTGTGTGTGTACCTGAGAGCTAATGTCTTCACGCCGCAACAGGCGGATAGCGAGGCGGAGGAGTCCCACCACGGCCCTCTCCACCAGGAAGCAGCTCTCGTTGGGGTGAACGCAGAGATGGCAGAGATGGTCCCGCACTGTCTGCCACACACATGACACACGGTCTCTACCCCCCCACACACACACACCCACACCCACACACACACACACACACACACACACACACACACACACACACACACACACACACACGTCATTGTTTTGCAAGTCCGAGTCAAGTCTCAAGTCTTTGCGCTCAAGTCCAAGTCAAGTCTCAAGTCAGGATGGGCAAGTTCAAGTCAAGTCCAAGTCCTAAACTTTGACAAAACGAGTCATAAACAAGTCATTATGTGTTTTTCACCAAATGTAATGACATCGATCAACAGAATAATACTTAATAATCAAACTGCTCTTTATTAGTCACACCCCTAATCAATTTTCTCTCTGCTGGTAAAGTAACATGTTTTTTTCTATTTTAAGAGGGATCAGTAAGGTAAGGCTACCATGACGATTTTATTCAGAAGGAGTTTAATATACAAGATCCCTGATGTTGAGGTGACCAGAATGTTTATTTCCACTGTGTACAACATGTTATAAGGGACCCACAATCTATCTTTATGCAAGGGATAATGTGCAGCGAGGCGGTCTCTATGGGGAAAAGAACACCTGAATCTACATCCCTCTGCAGGTGGTACTTTAAGTATATTTTGATGCTAATACTTTTGTACTTTTAA
>NW_011336975.1:0-3169 GCF_000735185.1 Notothenia coriiceps
ACACACACACACACACACACACACACACACACACACACACACACACACACACACACACACACACACACACACACACACACACACACACACACACACACACACACACACACACACACACACACACACACACACACACACACACACACACACACACACACACACAGCTTAATATGCGTTCCTGTTATTTCTCTGCAATTCTCTCGAGAATGTGATTTACAGCAGTTTCGATACGTTGACCTTTACGAGTTTTTTTTGCACATGTGAGAAATGTAGATTATTACCTTCCTGTTGATTTACAGAGCCTTTGTCGTCATGCTGGTGCTTGAGAAGAGGAATACCTGTGGAAAAGTGGTTTAAACTGAATTAAAACAGAAAAAATATATATGCACAATATTGCAAGCATGTCACAAATGTTATAAGAAGTTAAGGAAAGATTACTTTATGCATCACAAGAGGGACAAAGTGCTTCACAATAAACAAAACAGAAATCAAATCAACAAAGAGACGTTTTAAAAGTGTCCTCAGATCAACTAACTTTCCCATGGCTTTAAGGCAAACAAAGTAACATTTCAGCTTCAAAATGTCTTCAAAAATGTTCTTTAATATTATTTAAAATAGAAATGCACTCACCTGCTCCGTCAGGCCTCCAGTGACACACAACGTGACTGCAGGCAAACTCCATCTGAGACGAATAGAAAACAGTCATTCAAACATCAAAATCATCTTTTTTAACTTTCCTATGACTTTGACATGCATTAAGACTCAACTAACCCAAACGTATTAATACTTAAAGACATAAGCGTGATGGAAAGAGGGACAACAAGCGCTAAATGTGTCAGTAGGATGCAGAAATGACAGATCAGCAATAAGTCAACAGCAGCAGGTGTCTGAGTGAAAACATGAAAACATTTCCTGTTCAACAACAGTGAGGGGAAACCGAACAACATGCTAAATCATAGCCTGGTTAGGGTCATGTGAGTATATATAGGCTATATAGCATTTTTTAATAGTATAATATAGTAGTTTAAACGGGTATTAATAACATCTAGCGTGTGAGGTCACCAGGAAGTGGAAGGTTTTGCTGTTAAAACGTTCTTTATTTGGGGTAGTTTGAGTATTTAGCTGAACATAACGACCTCTTTTCAACCACCTTTTCAATTACTTACATAACAAAGTACTTTTTTTGGTAATTTCATAAACATCCGGAACTTTAAGTCAAAGATTTCAACGTTAAAAGTCGAAGTTTTGACACTTTTTAAACATTTTTTTATATTTTTGGTAAATGTCACGCGTGTTGTTTAGATATGCTAATTATAGCGAGAATATTGGTGAATTTTTATACTTTTTTTTACAATTGCAAATGAATGGTACATAAGGAAATGATAGGTGGTGGACAAATCAGGTTAAAGAGATTCTGCTTACGTTGGCAAACACACACACACACACACACACACACACACACACACACACACACACTTCATACATTTGACCGTCGTACAACAGTAAAAGCACAAATGACTCTCCTTACACCCTGAATGAAAACAAAACACTCACATTAGATCATAAAGAGTATTCCTTTGCCGGTGTCTGTGTGCTGTGGTGTCGCGGAAACTGAAAGCAAGCGTTTGTAACTCGGCAGGTTTATATAAATGTGTGTGGGTGTGTTCAAAGTCCAAGAAACGCTGTGCATATGTGTGTGTGTGTGTGTGTGTGTGTGTGGAAGGAAGTTGGCAGGGCAAATGAAAGGAAGTAAGAAGAGTTGAAAGAAAGCAGAAAAAGATATGCAGATGTTTTTTAATCATAAAACACACTTAGTTGTTTATTTACTGTTTATTATTTACAGTTTAATAGTTATTTTATTCATTATAATTAACACTGTTGCTTTAAGAAAGTGCATTGTAATCCTTGTACAGCATTTGCTACACAGAGATTACATAATAAATGTCATAATATTTGACTTTTTTACTATTCTACGAAACAACAAACTACTCTAATGAATCATGTAATCAAGGCAGATGATGATGGTGTTGAACGCTGAACTAAAGTCTATGAACAGCATCCTAACATAAGAGTGTTTAGAGTCCAAGTGAGTGAAGCCTGGGTGGGGAGCAGAGGAGATTGCATCCTCAGTGGACCGCTTCGCTCGATATGCAAACTGAAACGGGTCCAGCGAGGGGGGAGGACCTCTCAAAGCACTTCATGAAGGTGGAAGTCAGCGCTACGGGGCGGTAGTGATTGAAGCAGGAACGTGATGACTTCTTCGGCACAGGTTTGATGGTGGTTACCTTGAAGCACGAGGGAACAACAGCCGGGCTCAGGCAGCCACCGGCAGCCAGTGAAGGCGGAGGAGTGGTGTGTCCATGGGAAGAACTTAGGGAGGTTGAAAACCAGTCGAGCTGCAGCAGTTTGAATGAGTTGTAAAGGTTGGATGGTGCTTGCAGGTAGACCAGCCAGGAGGGAGTCCCAGAGTTTTAGTAATCAAGATGTGAGAGGACAGGGGCCTGGACCAGAACCTGTGTTGCATTCTGGGTCAGTAGGAGATGTATCCTTATGTTGAGTAGGAGCGGTGGAGCAGCCATGTTAGCAGAGAAGGAAAGTTGGTCATTGAATATCACATCCAGATTCCTGCCAGTGTGAGTTTGGGAAACAACAGAGGTGCCGGTGTTGATGGAGAGATCATGGATGGGAGAGTCTTTACCTGGAAGGAAGAGCAGTTCTGTCTTGTCTGGGTTGAGCTTCAGGTGGTGTGCAAGCATCCACTGGGAGATGTTAGCCGGACAAGCAGAGATGCATAAGACCACCTTTGTTTCAGACCGTGGAAAAGAGATAAGCATTTTAGTGTCATCTGTAAAGTTTTAGCAGGAGAAGCCATGAGAGCAAATCTTAGAGCCGAGTGACTCAAAGTACAGATCCTCTCCAAGTTACCCTGTAGGTCTTTGAGGCAGGAGGTATGCAGCGAGGGTGCAGAGCCGGAAACTCAAAGTTCTTGGAGGGTGTGAAGGAGATCTGGTGGTTTGATGTCAACGCTGAAAAAGGTTCAGAAGGATGAGGATGGAGGAGAGGGAGGCTGCTCTAGCAGAACACAAAAAGTTTATATTCTGCTAACTGTTAAAAAAAAGCGGACTATTAGGTATGTTTCTGCCACGTGTTATATAGCTAATATTAGTTA
>NW_011336976.1:0-9143 GCF_000735185.1 Notothenia coriiceps
TCTGCCGCGTGACAGGTGCGGCTGCAAATAAACACGGGTGTGTGGGCGAGACGCTCATTGCTCTTCCGCAAGATCGACCCCCACCTTACCGGATCAGAGCGATTATTTGGCGCCTTACTCCACAAATATCCAAAAACACATCGTTTTTCTAGAACAGATTACAAATCGCCTAGAAAATGGTAAAAACAAGTGGCAACATGTGTGATGAAGGAGCGGTGGAGTGGCTGTTAACCAAAAGCCGATCTGGGGCAGTGTGATGGGTCAATGTTGTTGGACGACAGGGCGTTTATCCATCAGGGCTCCACCCACTGTACCCATAGAGTCCAGTAGAGGGCGGAGCCTGTGTAAGATATAACGGGGGGTTAAGTATTGTAACCCTAGTTATATGAGCACAGGCGGAGCACTCTACCTAGGGGCCCTGTCTTTCCTATGCCGCTCGCTGAAGAGGGTGTAGGATGACAGTCAGGAGGCGTGGCCGCCTTATATACTGTGTGCCTGCACGTGCATTCAGGTAGGCTCGCCTTTATTGGCCGGCTACGTTTATACAACTTCAGTGTGTGAACGCTCGCGTATCATTGATGAGAGTAGTACCCCCGTTATTAGACTCCATGGAGACATTTACAAATATATATTTTTTATCCTTTATGTTTGTATATTCTTATTTTTTTGTCGAATTTAGTCTATAAAAAAGGTATAAAACACAGAAAATAAGTTCATGCAAATATTAGAGAAGCTGGAATCAGTGAATCTTGATGAATGCCCACTAATTTCTGCATAATAAAACAATGCGTATTGTTTTGTGTTACCTTTGTTTTAAAAGTCTTGAGCTCTGGAAAGATCTCCGGGTGGATCATGTTCAGCTGGGCTTGGATTTTGTGACTTCTAACGTTGTGGACCGTGCAATTGTGTTCATTAAGGATCAGATGTTCAGTGGTGGAGGGGAATCTGCAGAAACACAGGAAACTGTTAAAGGTGGGGGGGGGCTTCAGGTGAATGGGGTTTTTTAACTAATAGATATCTCCATGAATTTCCCCAATTAATGACTTACATTCAGACACTTTTCTTTGTACAACAATATTTTTAAAATGTTATTTTAAATACTTAAATCAAGCTCAAACAGAAATGTGAAGATTGGATAAAGTCAGGTTCAACATTCTAGTTACATTTGCTGACATATTAGAGTTAAAATATTAAGAGTTTAGACTGCCTTCAAAGATATGTTTTGTGAAATTCCTACAATTTGCAAGACCCTAAAAGGTAAATGGAGTTATATATCTTCAAGAAATGTCCCCAGTTCATAACCTGTAATACAATAATATGAGTTTAGTATGCTAATTATGCAAACGTTTAATGAATTTAGTAGAAATCTACAAACACATAGTTTAGATATTCAACTAGTCTGAAATTAAAACATGTAATGGAAGCAGAAACTGTCAAAATGTAAAAGTGCACCATAATGGGTTTTTATTATCTCGCCTTAACTGAATGTTAAAAAAAAGCACAACAGCTCAGGAGTCTGGCTTTATAGTGCGGCATCACAAACCTCTCCATCCACTTCCTGTATTGATCTGTTTTCAAAACACATTCTGGAGTCATGTGGACGACCATCACTACAGAGTCCTCTGTCCCTCCTGTCTGGTATCTAGAGACAACATTGAAATACTTTTATTTCACATAAAGAAACGAGCATTACTGAGTTTTCAAAATAAATATGACTGATTATAACCTTTTCAGCTGCTGATTGGAGCAAACCGCCTCGATGAAGTCCTCAGACGGACACTCTGCGATAATAAAGGTCGGTCCCGGGTCAGCAGGAGTGCAGACCTGCTCCGGCCGGATCTAAAGACAACAGAGAGGAATAAGTGACCCGAAATAGTTTATAGATACGGGATAAAACATTGTATTTCATATCAGACAGAGCATCTGTGTACAGCACCTCTTTGCCTTCGTACATGACGCTTTTTCCGCACTTCAAAGACGCTATGAGAGGACCAATCACTGATGTGCCACTGTGGGGAAAAAAAGTTTCATTATAGTTATTTAAAAACTTTGTGAAATACAGAATTATTGTACAGGATTTTAAATTATATAACTTTGTTTCTGTTTTACAAGATCAGAAATTAAATATTTGAGGGTTTTGAATAGGTAACTGGACAATTTCTGACATTTCATGCATCAAACAGTTAATTGATTAATGTAAAAAAAAGTTGGCAGATGAATACAACATTTATAATTTGTAGTCACATGAATGGATTAATCAAAAATTGTGGCAAAAAGTGCTATGGTAAATAATAATAATATTAAGTATTGTTCAGTTTGACAATTTCAAAACCATAAAACAAAAATAAGTGCGTCGTGATTAACTTCTAAATAGCTGTTAACAAATGTGTTGTTGTTATTATTATTAATATTAGTGTTTGAATGAAGTAAGATCTGATTGTTATCCACTGAGTTCAAGCTTTTTGTATTTATAGCTTTTGTTAATATTGAAATCAATAAAATCTGTGAAAATGCACCCATATGTCTGCATAGTACCCTTATTAACAGATCAATCATCTGTTCTGTTGACTTTGTATTTTTTTTAAAGTCCACTCACACAGGCAAACCCAGCTCCCTTGCTTGAGCGACTAAGAAGTTTCCTTTCTTTGGGTGAAGCTGTGGATGGAAAGGAGAATGTCAGATACAACGTTCCCTGCTGTGAACTTCACACAGGATCATTTCTGAAGTTTCCTACCTTGCAGACGTAGGAAACAACCAAAGACGTGTCTCTAGTGGCTTTTCGTCTTTCACCTACAAGACATTAGAAGAAACAAAAGTCACACATCACTGATATCACTGAAATATCAGTTCATTCCAGCTGAATTCAGCTTATTTATTCCCACCCTGCATTGCATTGTGGGACAACAGCGTCATCCAATTAATGATTTGAGACTTCCTATTATACTAGGGCTACAACATCAACTCATCGGTTATCAAAGATGTTGACAATGAGTTTTCGTTATCCATTGGTGGGCTTTATGTTATGACTCATGTCTTCTATGATAGGACCTTGTATAGCTCACATCATGAATTACAGGAAATGACGATGCCTCATTTCCAGCATTTGAAACATTGATTAACAAAACAACAAAGCAAAGTGCAGAGGCTAACGTTTATTTTAAATGTCAAGTTGTTTAGAAGTAGTACAATAAGACAATAATGTAATAATTGTTGGTTGCAGCCCTTTACTAGCCTGATATCAGACCAAATAAAATCGTAAACGTGGGCATATTTAGAATCGGCAGTTGGACTTTTCAAGTCATGCTAGCAACTAGAAAATGTGAAACTCACATCAATGCTTCCCTCAAGATGATGCGTAATAACTCTGGCCATCCTCTGACTCTTATGTAGTACAATTATTGGGTAAAATGCTGTCCAGTACATCAATTTAAGAACCAAAACCTTCTTAGGTATCAGCCTCAGCTGTATTTGTGTTCACTGCTAATAGGCTAACGTAAACGTTAAACAATATACCTGCAAAACATCCATACTTTAGCATGCTAATGTTAGCGCTTTAGTCTCCTGGCCTCACCTGGACTGTTTCCACGGCTGTTGCTGTAGGAGTCGTCTCTCCTGGGGGAGGGAGGGCTGCGGGACGGGCTGCTCCCACCCGATTTGGGGGAGAGCGATCTGTCGTCACCCTTCAACTGCGCTGCAGAGTGAAGACGGGAACGGGTTAGCTGCAAACCCAAAAGCACTTAAGAGGAAGTGTAAGTGAACATCAAAAGGATGGGGAAGGACTCACCAAATATTGGCACTTGATAAACTGTCATCGTTTCATCCGTGAACATCTCTTCGGTGTACGGTCGCACAGCTAGGAGTGTATGATACCGTTAACATCAAACAGGACTCACATGATAATAAATAACGCTAATAAGTTTGTAAATGTAACATACACAGCTTGATGTCCTCCAGTGGTCCAGAAAACGACTTTATGGCTTTCACATAGTTCTCCTGTGATGAAAAAAGGCAGCAAAGAAGATGCATGATTATTCATCAAAATGTGTGAATTAGTATGGTTACAATTTGGATATTAAGATATTTGGTCATACATTTTTTGATATATGATTTATTCATATTTCTCAGCCCTACATACTGCAGGGTTGAATTTCTCACCAGCTGTGGAGGTCCAGAGAGAACACACTCTGGCACACCTGTGTCCTTTAGAGTCAATATCATCCCTGCAGCGGAAAGGAACACATTTAATTAAAAATGTTCAGTCTCTGATGTGTCTTCATCACTCAAAACAGGAATAGGAAATCCTTTAAACTATAGAGGTGCAACTGTAAACAATAACTGTTTTTGATAAAGGGTTCAAAGTTTAAATCGCTGCAAATATAACACGCTTTTTTCAATATTTAATGTCCCTGCTTTCCTCGGTTCCATAATGTGTTGCAACTGGGATGCACACTTTTCAATATTTTCTGACACATTTAATAGACCACACGATGACTCAATAAATTATTTTTTCAATTTTATAGTGGACATGCAAGACATAATATCTGAATAAATTAAAATGTAAGATTAAAGTGATTAAAATAAGCATTCAATTTAGAAGTATTAATTTGCTTGCATTAATTGAAACCGCAAAAATACTTTTTTAAAGAATATTACTTTAAAAAGGTCAAACTTTTGCAACTGTGTGTTGCTCTTCAAGTTGCTTATCCACACATCAAGCAGTACAAACTCATTATGAATGTTTGGTGATATAGTATGGCAGAGTAAAGTAACATGCAAGATGGATGAAAAAAAAAAAGTCACTCTAAAGCTCTGTAAGGCTGAGGGCTGGTACTGACCTGATAACCCCCCCACATTCTCCCAGCTCATTCTGGTGAGGAAGATGTTGTCCAGTCGAGCAGCTTTCAGTCTGTCAGAGGAAAACACAACACTATTTACTATGTTTGACCTCACCCATCAGACTTACTTAGATAAACAACATCTGTTTAACCTATGGACAGTATAAAATGTGTTACTTACTTGTGTTCCTGCATCAGTCTCTGTGTTCCTTCTCCACAGTTGAACAGGTATCTGCAGTAGAGAGAGAGGGTGGGGGGGGGCACTCCATCAGTTTGCACGTGCTATGCATCTTTATATCACTCTGGCAGAGCTTCTAAGATTAATTGATTGCTGTTATCAAGGTTATCTATCAGAGTAGTATTCCATCAGGGAATCGGTGTATGGATATATCTATATTTATCTGCACTTTTTTTTTTTTTTTTTTACATGAAAAGCACTCTAAACTACACTAGATCACTGCTTTGCTCCCGCCACTGGCTGCCAGTGGATGCAAGAATCCGCTTAAAGACATAGGTGCTGACCTACAGCGCTGTGAACGGAACAGCTTCTTCCAGGCCTTGGTTAAACCATGTACTCCAGCACATGCACTATGCTTGCCGTCAGCCAGTCGGCTTGCTACTCCGTCACTGCGAGTGGGACCCAGGTACCCCTCAAAATCATGCCTGTTTGCTATCCTGGCTCCTAAATGGTGGAATGAGCTCCCCATTGACATCAGGACAGCAGAAACTCTGCATATATTCCGTCGCTAACTGAAACACATCTATTTCGACTGTACCTTAGCAATTGAATTATTTCTGAAAAAAAAGGTCTTGTAACTCATTCACCAGCAATTCATATGATATGATCTTGCTAGAAGTGAATATATCTTCACTTTCCTTGTTGTTCGGAGTTTGATTCTTCATGGTTTTTTGACTTATTGTAAGTCGCTTTGAAAAAAAGCGTCAATTAATTGATATGTAATGTAATATCATTTTGCATGATTTGGTCCTATACATCATTATGTTACATTTTTTTTTACTAAATCTTTTATCCGAAGATACTATACGTTCACTCACTTTTAGATTAAGAATTCAGAACAACAAGAATGCTGCAGGTGCATTAGCTTCAAATAATCCAAAGCTTTTTAGGTACAACAACTTTTTGTATTATTTTGTTTTGACAGACAAGGTGCATTCATACATTTACATACAATCTTCTATTGCTGAAGAATTTCTGCTGCTTACAAATATTACTAATGTTTCAATACTGTTGCCAATTTGTGTGTTTAATGTCAGCACCTTAATATACCTTTTACCACTTTGTACCTCAGATCATTACAGTGGTGTAAAGTAACCAAGTAGATTTACTTAGGTACAATTCTGAGGTACTTGTACTTTACTTGAGTATATTTCAATCTTTTGCTCCTTTATACTTCTACCCCACTACAATTCAGAGGTACATTGTGTACTTTTACTCCATTATTTATTACCTTTAGTTACTTTGCAGATTTGGATTAATGATGTCAAATATAATCAAGTCTTAAATCAGACTTTAGTTCCACCTGGAGTAAATTCACAAGCTGCCTTGCAGTATACAAAGTCATTAAAACTAGCTGCCCCTTTAACAGCTTTGAGAACACTTTAATGGTCAATGATTATACTCAAACCATATCATATTATTCTGTAATGGACCAATCTGCATAATGAGTACTTTTACTTTCGATACTTTAAGTATATTTTGATGCTAATACTTTTGTACTTTTATTTTAGTAACATGGTGAATGCAGGACTTTAACTTGTAACAGAGTATTTCTACACTCTGGTATTTCTACTCTAGTACTTCTCCCACCTCTGACCACTTTGTACCTCTGGTAATTACAGATGTGTTTTAGGATGCTTACACAGCCCTGGTTTCAAAATAACAGCATGGCTAACTGCTGACATGTTAGTGTGTACAGTACCTGTTGTAATCGGAGAACACATACAGGGAGGCAGCGTTGTCTCTGCTCCCAGCCCCGACCACCTGCAGGTACACGGTGGCCGGTCCGTGAGCGTCCCCCCGTTTGCCCCGGCTCTCTTTGGTCTTCACCCGGCGCAGAGGCTCCTTATGCTTGGCTTTCTTCGGTCCCATCAGCTGCCTCGTCTCCGGGGTGTTACTATAATTCGTAGCCATTGTGCGGAATAACTGGAAGAAAGTCCGGTGGAGAGTAAACTCACAGCGAGTGACAGCCGCAGACAGAGCTTTGCCTTTAATAAGCACAAGTGTAAAGGCCCTGAGCTTCAAATTGACCGTATTCATTATAAATACGCCACGGTCATTACAAAAAACAACACCGATTAATTACTTATTGCTCGTTTATACATTTCCTCACGCTTTTCTTAAAACATTATTTACCTAAAAGCAACTAGATGGATGCAAATTCAGCAGTGCTTTAGAGGTTGGTTGACACATGTGACATTTCTTCCGGCATCTAGTGATGACGTTCACGAGTCTTGTCGGCCATTGGTGGGTAGAATTATTTAGACGGTTTGTTGACCAATCACAGGGGCGTTTAAATAGAGGGAGGCGGGGATATAACTACATGGATGGAGCAACTCTTTTTGGAGAGGGGTTTTAATCAGCAATGTATTTATTTATTGATTTATACATTTATGTATTTATTTCGCGCATATATTAGACTGTATGACATCCAGATAATCAAAAAGAATAGGACATTTGAAAGGAAAGATCAGGAAGCCTCAAGCTTATAAAATGGAGATACCTTCTGATTAAAAAGTAAAACATAAATACACAGCAACGCTTTCTTACATTAACAGGAATGTTACCAGTTCATTTGATATATATTATATATAAAAATATATATATATTTAAAATTGTTTATTTGCATATTCATGTACAATTAAATCCATACATATACTTCCAATTAGTTTAAAGTTCATTTTATTCACATATATTATATCAATTAAATTAACAACATGCTGAATCCATATAAAATCACTTACATGTTACATAAGTTCAATAAAAAAATACTATTAGCCTACATCTAATACCACATTGGTAGTTAAGGATGTATTAGTATTATAACTTTTATTAAATAAAAATTCACTACACCTATTAGATCAAATCAGACCAATATCTTCATATAACATGAATTCAATAAAAAAAAACTACATCTATTACATTCTACTAAATTGAAGAGCTATTAAAGACATTACTTTGACAAAAATTAACTACGACGACTAATACTTCCTCAAAATACAAAATATGCTTCACCAAATAAAAAAACACAAACAACATTTCAGAGAGATATCACAACTTGTTATCATTGGATCATCCCTGTTCCTGCTGCTGAACTCTTATATTTCCGACATGGCGTACTGGGACTCCATGGAGCTCAGGTGATCCTCTGCAGGCGCTTCAGCCGCCCTGTTCAGATTAAACACAACACAGCCATTAGTGATACAAACAAACTTCAGAGTTGCACAGAGTACAGTTGTACGGTGTTTATTCACGTATTTATTTATTGAAGGACTGACCTTGTTTGAACATTCAATCTGAAATATCCAGAGCCGAGATCAAGGGCCAGCTACTCAGTGTTTCATGTTGTCCTTTTTTTAATAGATACTTGCATTGTATACCTTTTTCAAAGCTCTGTGGTTTTTTCTCTTATCTTTTTTTTAACCTTTTAATTGTATTATTCTTGTGAGATTCTGTTATTATATTTGATTTTCACACCTATTGTTATTTCCGTATATTATGTGGGAATAAGGACATTTAAGTTAAAATGTTGTTTTTATTATTTTGATTGTATCTTTTACAGTACTTAGTACAGCTTTACATAAAAAGAGTAGTGTTGGGAAAGCTCCATCATGTAAAGACAAAATGCTTTTTTTAAATACTCCCGAATAAAAAACACATTTGTGACAAAAACGGGAATGGCAAAAACACAGCATGTAAAATGATCACCTCTCCTCAAGCGCGTGGTCCATAACTGCCAGTTCCTTTTTAGACAGGTGGTGAATCATCGCCAAGCCAACGCAGTCTCCCAAAACATTGACGACGGTGTTGAAGCGGTCTCTGAAAGACATGAATCACAGTAAACCAGGGGTGTCAAAGTCAAGGCCCGGGGGTCAAATCCGGCCCACGACTTCATTTTATGTTGCCCGCAAGAGCTTGCAAAGATTATAATATTTGTATTATTCGGTTACATGCCACTTTACAGAAGCACGTTGCCCATAAACTACATGTCCCGCAATGCATCTCGTTTTGTGACATGCGCACTGAAGAGACTTGCAATTATTTGCCCTGGACTTCTGCTTTCAGACGTA
>NW_011336977.1:0-5150 GCF_000735185.1 Notothenia coriiceps
GCCGATGTACATCACTGATGTTAACCTTCGGTAGGTCTTGGAGACATAGAGTATAAAATAGTGCCATCTTCTTGCCTTGCTGAGGTAACGTTAGCCTTCTCACTGCGCTCTACCTCAGAACGGAAGTTTACAACCGCACACTCAATGAACCGGAAATGGAAATACGTCATCCCGTGCAACTAGCGAATTGTGACCCGAACATCCTGTATGTAATGTAAATGTGTAGGGGGGCCAAGGCCATTGAGTGTGAGCTTGAAAAAATGATTTATCACATCATTTTTCTTTAGCTAAATAATGAAAACGGTTCCCACAGACCCGAACACCATACAAGGGTTAACCATGATAGGTCTCATTGAGATTAAACATCTCTTTTTCAAGAGAGTCCTGGCCAAAGAATAGTTACAGCACAGTCAAAGACAATTTTAAAACACACAATCACAACACAGTCATACACCAAGTTTAGCCAAAGCATTTACAGACACAGCGGCCTGCTTCAAGGTCAGAGTAGCTTTTGGTCTGTTAAATGAGACAAGCTTAGCTTAGTTTGAGGCTGGTTCCATGCTTCAGGAGCAGCGTAACTGAACGCCATTTTCCCCAGTTCAGTACTGACTTTTGGTAAAGTTGGAGGAGAAGCCGATAAGATCCTTTGCATTTTCAGTTTATATAGATCCTTAGATAAGGAGGAAGAGCACCAAGAATAGCCTTATATATAAGGATGTGCCAATGTTTCAGTCGACGTGTGGTCAGGGAAGACCATCCAACACGAGCGTATAGGTTGCAGTGGTGCGTCAAGGTTTTGAAGTTTGTGATGAATCTCAGTGCACCGTGGTAGACAGTATCCAGCGAGTGAATGCACTGAAAAGATGCATTCATATAAAACACATCTCCATAATCCAGCACAGACAGAAAGGTTGCAGACACTATCTCTTTTTGGCCTCATAGAAAAAACAGGACTTGTTTCTAAAGAAAAAAACAAATGTTATTCTTAGTTTTTTCAAAAGTTCCACAATGTATGTTTTAAAAGAAAGCGAATTGTTAATTATAATTCCAAGATACTTATACCGCGACACAGATTCAATCTCCGACCCCTGCAAGGTGGTGATAGGAGGGAGGTTCAAGTCCTTGATTTTTGCTTTCGAGAACATTATTAGATTTGTCTTGGCAGCGTTTAAAACAAGTTTCAAATCAATCATGTTGGATTGTAAGATGCATCCAGGAGCTGACAAAGAGCCTGCTTCGGGGTGGACGCAGAACAGTAAATTACTGTATCATCAGCATAAAAATGCAAATGTTCATTTAAATCATTGTTATTAAGACTGTTTATATAAATGATAAATAACAGTGGTCCTAAAACAGATCCCTGTGACACACCCTTGGATACCTGAAGAGATGTTGAAGTTAAGCCTTCTGCCCGCACACATTGTGGTCTGCATGATAAATAGTTCTCGATGAGTGATTCGAGTAAAGCTTATTGGCTTTATATAACAATGGGATGTAGTCAGCGTGTCATCAACCAATGGTTTGTGGACTACCACTTTGAAGATTTAGTTGTCACCATCCTGGTGATTTGGAACGAGAGAGTGGAGCTCAATGCAACCAAATTGTTAATTGACAAGAATGTTTAAATTCATTTTCATAATCAGAAAACACACTTTGAGAGGGATAAAGTTCTAAGCTGAAAACAAGGACAACACAAAACAAGAAAGCATCTTTACTTTGGACATAAATCAAGTGAGAAGTAGAGATATTTTCTAAACCTTTATACAATTGGCTTTCAGTAGAAACGCTTCTTGCTAAATTTGAAAGAAATGAGAAGGCACGTCTTTTTAGGCTTCCATTTTCAGTCCCTGAGGTTACCACTTGGTCAAGCTCCCAAAAGGTTTTACCTTAAGCTACTATATGCAACTAATGTATTATAGGCCCTTCCTTTTCTGGAAATGCCAAACAACCTGTGTGTAGAAAGGGGTATATGTGACCCTGAATACATCTCAAATCTAACCTGGTTGGCATGTAAACTCTGTGTATCACCCCTTTAAACACACCTAACCTAACCCAGCTTGTATATTATGGTAATGTGTTGCTATTTTCCAATTGTATTGTTGTCTCCTGGTTGGGTGCTTACCATTTTAAGTGGCTATTAATAGCAGGGTATGAACACACATGCACAAGTTCACACACACTTGTAAACACAGTAAAAAAGTGAAGTCCATCAGTGGAAACATTGCGCGGTCAGATTGTGTCAATCAGTGTGCGACTCACTGAGTCACTAACACCTTTATTGTCAGCTGACTCATCCTCACATCCAGCGGCTGTCCTCTGCTGTCACCTTGCCTCCCTCAGGCCCTGCCACCAACCATAATAAATACAGATTAATGCACATTATGACACGGCTTGGATGAATGCTTGATTCTAATTGGTCATTTTGGACATTTTAGAGGGTTGTTATAACTTCGCTGCTAAGGATAAAATGACCGTTGCTAAGGAAGTTCAAGAGACTGTGTGCAGTCATATCAATCCGCAGAAAGAATTCCAGGCGAGTTAACATCTGCTGTGGACAACAAACGTACATATTTACCCACCGGAAACAAAATGGAATACTTTTTTAAAAACACATTTTTGTACTTGTTGAGGCCACAAAACGTTTGATTCATGATGTCTAAACTGTCCCCAGTACAGAAAAGAAAAATAGCACAAGAAAAGGAAAGAGGTGAAAGACAGAGCACTGGACATCAGAGAAATCAGCAGAAGAAGACAGACAGGAAGTAAGCACTACCAGGGCTGCATCTCACTTCTCCTAAATGCAATCCTTGGGTCCCTCACTTGCGTATTTTCCTTGCGTCTTAGTCCCTCCCACCAGGGAAGCATGGAGAGACGTAAGGAAACCACGAGAAGGGAGAAGAAGCAGGGAAATTAGTTTTAAGAGCAATGGGACGTCCTTTCCTCTGGAGCGTCACGTGAAGCGGCTTCCGTTTGTGATGACTCCGCACAGCTGATCGTCTGACAGCAGCCAGCTCTGTCCCCGTTTTTTTCACAAACATTCCTGCTTCTGTTAGTACACATTTACTGACATAAACATTTGTATCATCTGTTGTAGACCCAAATAAATAAAATAAAATAAGAAATCATTCTCAAAAAAGTTAAACGCCATTCTTAAAATTTATAAACGAACAATAGTTAGATTAATATTGATTAGAGTGCACAATAGAAATAAAATAATTGATAGATGAAAAAGAGATACTGTATCTATCAAAACCCAGTTAGATTAACATTCATTGGATTGCACACTTTGTTTGTTTGTGTGGATATGTAGCAAATTAACATTTTAAATAGCACTTAATGACTGACTGAATGGAAATGACAAATGAAAATGTAAAACGAGAAAAGCGATCATGAAAATGCTTCCAATAAATGAACAAAATTATTTTTGTCCACTTTGTTGTTCAGATATATCACATATTTTGTAAAACATATCAGCGAGTGGCTGCTGTTTGCTGGTTCCTCGATTATCATTCCTCGATCCTCGATCCTCGGTCCTCCGGCACAAATAAGGGCACTGGGACGCTACTCAAGATGGTGCAGACAAATCAACTTCCGGTGATACCGAGGAGGGAGGAAATGAAAAATAAGAGAAGTGAGAAGCAGCCCAGGAACAGCAGAAGAAGACAGGCAGGAAGTAAACACTACCAGGAACAGCAGAAGAAGACAGACAGGAAGTAAACACTACCAGGAACACGGGCCGTTTCTCAATGTCGAGTAAACCTGCTGCAGAGCCATTATTTCAAGTATACTACGTAATCGAGTGGCGCCGAAGGACTGTTTGAATGCATGTTAAATGCCCAGAATTTGGTGCCACTCGATGACGTAGTATACTTGAAATAGTGGTTCTGCAGCAGGTATACTCGACATTGTGAAACGGCCATGGTATGGGCTCTGACAGTGTTTAAAGCAGGGGTGGGGAACCACCGGCCTCCGGGTCGTATACGGCCCGCGAGACCATTTGGTACGGCCCTCGAGGTAATTTATAAACACACGCAAAACATTTAAGAAATCTAGACCGCAAAAAAAATGAAACAAGCAAGTGCCTGTTTTTCCTGGCCAGGGTCCTTGAACACAACACGATAACGTGTCATCACGTGGTATATGTCTCGTCTGACAGGGGTACTGTGAGGTGTGATTTGTGCCAATGAACGAACTCACTGAGCTCACTGACTATGCCGCAAGAGAAGTAACGTGACACTCTCGTCGCCACCCCTCTCGTCTGAGAAGCTACGTGACATCTGCGTCTGAAGTTACTTTACTTTGACCAAATAACCCAGTAATGTTACAGCTACGCAGTTGCTGTTCAAGCGAGACTCTATTTCAATATAGTTTTGGTATTAAAATAATGTTACACCCCTTGTATGCCCTGAACGCAAAAACAACCACAGACAAGAATATATATGTGTATTTAATTATCAAAATGATAACAAAGGCTGAAAAAACAGGAGAAGCCTGTCTTCCCTTGGTCTCCAGGAGAAAACGCCACTGTATATCAACAAGCTTTCATAGTTTTGTGTGTAAAATAGATCGCTGCAGTGAACACGACTTTATGTATTTGTTTATGGTTTATTTGATATGGAGGGATGCAGTATATAGAAGTTCAGAGAAGAAGCAACCGCTATATATTGTTTATTTTATTTCGTTTCATTTTGGCACCATGGCAGAGGCATACTGTATCGAGTTAATGTGCGGAGATTGTAATGTCCCGTTTACTAAAATATGTATTGTTTTATGATGTTTAGTTGACAAAATAGTCACTGGTGTTGTGGTGACTCTAGTTAACCATAATTCACTTTTGGGTCACAGTTCCTACACGGACCTTGTTTAGTGTAACACCGGAGATATTGGTTGCCAAGCTAGAGCTAGCAACGCACTCTAACTTGACTCTCCTCACTGAGTACATGTCTGATACTACTATTGCTTGATGGAAAATAAAGAGTGGAAATCCATCTTAAATACTCCGCCTTTGACTCCTTCTTACCGGTACTACACTGGTGACCCTGTGTTTTTCGAGATAGTTTCAGAAATGTTTTTGAACATGGCTGAACGAGATGTTTTCGTTAAGCTGCCTGAGTTTTGGGAGCATGCCGCGGAGGCATGGTTTGCACACG
>NW_011336978.1:0-4464 GCF_000735185.1 Notothenia coriiceps
GCTCTGCATGATCACCTGAAGCTCCGCCCTCTGTTTAGAGCTGACCGGACAACACAAAATGCGTAGGCTATATGAAGTGTCATGAACGCAATAAATCATACCCTCGTGGGGGCGCGCTCATCTATAGCTATAGATAGAAAAAATTACAAGTTTGAATCTGGTGAGCGTCAGGGGAGTCTCAAAAAACCCACACACGAATGCACAGCGATCCATGCACAGAAAGCGGTTTGTGTTTGCAGGTTCAGAGGTTTTAAACGGAAAACAAATATGTGTGGATCAAAAATACATATGTAAAACTTTTTTCTGTGTTTGGATTTTATTTACATGTACTGTATATGAAACTGAACACATTTGTGTGTGCATTGAAAAACACAAGTGTGGATCCGGAAATAGAAGTGTGAATCCTTTTGCGGATCATGAAATACAAGTGTGAATCCTTCTGTGTGCATGTGTGTATTATGAGACTGTTCTGAGCCCATAGCCTGTAACATGAAAACGGCTCACCATTTCTGCTGGTTTTATCCTTCTTTCTCACGCTGCTGTGATTCTAGTTATATCTCACACAGGCTCCGCCCTCTACTGGACACTCAATGCACACTCTACACGTGGTACTGGTATGGCTGTGTCAACAGCCTTGTTCAACGGCGTGAGTGTGGAGGACATATGCACGGCGGCGTCTTGGTCTACGCCAGGCCCCTTCATATGGTTTTATCTCTTGGACATGTCTGGCTCCTTCTCATCATCTGTGCTTGCTGGGGCAACACATGACCTTAGGGACCCGGGAGGGACCCGGGAGGCGTGGTGCGCAGTAAGCCCAGGCAGACAAGGAGAGCCTTCCTCACTATTCCAAGCACACACTCTACACGAGGTAAGCGTGTGTGAGTGTGGGGGACATGGTGCACTTGCGTTCTCCCTATGGTCTTTAGGGACCTGGTGGAACGTAGTGCGCAGTGTTAGTCACTTGCGCTGGCACCTGCAGGGTGGTGCTATGGGCTTGTTCAGACCAATTAGGCTCTACCCAGCCAAGGAAGCTTCGGCCTCGACTTCTCCACGGTCACAGCCGGATGAGAGAAAGTTGGGGTGCGGTGGCTGTTAACCAAAGGCCGGTCAGGGGCAGTGTGATTGGTCGATGTTGTTGGACGACAGGGCGTTTATCCATCAGGGCTCCACCCACTGTATCCATATAGTCCAGTAGAGGGCGGAGCCTGTGAGAGATATAACGGGGGGTTACGTATTGTAACCCTAGTTATATAAGCACAGGCGGAGCCCTCTACCTAGGGGCCCTGTCTTTCCTATGCCGCTCGCTGAAGAGGGTGTAGGATGACAGTCAGGAGGCATTGCCGCCTTATATACTGTGAGCCTGCTCGCGCATTCAGGTAGGCTCGCCCCGATTGGCCGGCTACGTTTATGCAACTCACTATGTGAACGCAAGCATAGCATGGTAAAGAGTAGTACCCCTAGAGTCCAGTAGAGGGCTCCGCCTGTGCTTATATAACTAGGGTTACAATACGTAATCCTTCCTGCTCTGTCACTCTCTTTCCGTTTACTTGCTGGGGCTGATTACCTCTGTACTTCAGTGAAACGACCTGGGTGGCTATTCAGCCCAAATGTCATTGTGTTGTGTTGCTCTAGGGTCCAAGCTAACTGAACAGGCTCTGGCCTCCACACTCTGGGGGAGAATAATAACAGAGGCTGCTTATGGGCTTCTCTGCTAAGGGGGACCAAAGTATATCAGTAGTCAATTTTTAAGCTTTCATATTGACAGTCATCAAGCCCCTTTTTGTGAACTCACCTCTAACTAAGAACAAATATTCTACACCATCAGATCTCAATGCTTTATTTTAAACTATGGCTGTCAACATTAGCTAATAATCTGGAAACCTTAACACAATAACAACGTAAAGGAATCACATTACCAACGTTGAGCAATACTTCCTTCCGTAATTCCAAGTCAGGAGTTCCATGAATTTTATAGCAGTGAAAATGCAAAGAACAGCAGAGAAAAGAGACATTCCCTGCACTGACTTGAGACCAGTGGACATCAGTTAGAACCATCATTACCTCGTTGTTTCAGCACACTTGATCAATGAGTAATGTCCAGCACTCGTTCTTTAAGTGTGGGGAAGATAGAGGAAAGGCATTTTGCTGAAGCATCTGCCCGTTTCCTGACGTTGCACATGATTGTGAGATAGTGGACAGGGTCACCACTGTAGGAACATATAGCAAGTGGTGGAGGTAACCATAGAAACAAAATCACTTAGCACAAGAATCTATTCCCTTTCTCGCATTAAGAAAAATAAAAAAATAAATTCTTAACTCCTGTACCTCTTGATATGTCAGGAGGTCACATTGTATTGCGGCTAGGGCTGTCAATCGATTAAAAATATTCAATACCCTAACCCTAACCTAACCCATCAATCGCAATCCATAGTTCATTGCGATTAATCTTTTTTTCTGTTCTAAATGTACCTTAGAGGAATATTTTTCAAGTTTTTAATACTCTTGTCAACATATGAGTGGACAAATATGCTTTATGCAAATGTTTGTTCATTATTATTGGAACTATGACAAATATTCTCCTGAATATTCTCCATACAACAACCTGGAACCTCTCTCTCTCTCTCTTACACTCTCTCCCAACCTTCTACTTCTCTGCACTGAGCCAGTTGCTCAAACAGACAAGCCTGTTTACAGTTGTCGACGAGATGCTGCTCCTCTGTCTTCATCTTCAGTCAAAGCATGAAACTGAAGTAGTGATGTGTCCGCCGCGAAAGAGCCGGCTCTTTTAAGCGAACGAGCCGGTTTTTTGTTTTTTTGTTGTTAAGTAATACAAGACAGAATGATATGATGATCTCCGTGCTACAGCTGCTCCGTGCATGCATGCAGTGACATGCAATATCCAAGGATTAGAGACTGTTGGATGCTGCTGTTTTGAGCATTGCAATACATTTATTTTAACTATGTTTTTTTATGATTAGAGACGGTTGGATGCTGCTGTACTGAGCATTGCAATATACTGTATTTATTTTCACTATGTTATTTATTTATGATTATCCTTAGGCTCAGCAAAGATTTGATGTCAGCTGTTGCTGTCTTTTTTCTATAGTTAATACTGAAATAGAGCCCTTCTGTTTTGTCAGGGCCTTTTCTTTAAATATAATTTTAAAATGTCGATACAGTAGCCCCTTTTTTTAAATGTCTATGCTTAAGTTTTTATAGGTGTTGCTATGATCCGGCTCACCAAGAAGAGCTGTAATTCCCATCAATAGACTGAAGTTCCCTCTGTGGGTCAAAATAATGCGCTGTGATGTGCAGTCGACACGTTGGATGCGATCCGAATGATCTAACGCAGCTCCTCGTCCTCCACAATGTTAAGCTGTAGCCACCCATTTAGCTATCGCTGTTGTTGTCCAGGCATCTCCCCGGCAAACTTTCAAGCGTGGTCTGCCGCAAGCGAGCTGCAGGAGCGGGGCTGAGCATCAGCTGGGTGCTTGGCTTGCTGTTTAAAACACCTTTTTTTGTATCAATAGCCGCATTCACACCGCAGGACTTTCCCTGGTACTTTGGTTCTTTAGTTCCGTTAGTACCAATAATGTCGCGTTCACACCGCCGGGACTACTCAGTGCCGGGAACTCTTTTGGCCATTTTCAGTCCCTGCTAGAGAGGTGGTACGAACCTGGTGATAAAAGAGTGCCAATTTCTATTCTATTTCTATTGGCTGGGCGAATTGCAAACCACACCCCGTTAGACTCTGAATTTTTTTTCTTAGGCAGCCATTTTTTTCCTCGCTACAAAACCACATCCACACCTGAGCGAATAGTTTTTTTGTACTTTAAAGCAGTTATGACCACCTGTACTACAATACTGGAGCGGTGGAATGATGAGGAAGTGTCGGCGCTTCTGGCAATTTACTCTGAGGACGGGATGCAGTAGCTTCTACAGAAAGCAGTTCCCAACTCCAAATGTTTTAAGCGATGTTCGCAAAAGCTACTTGAGCTGGGAATCGTGCACACGGATGCCGGGTAAAAATAAAGAAACTCAGGCAGGACTATAACATGAGCACAAAGACAACAAGCTCAGTGAACTCCATCATGTCTGAGGTCGGAAAGTAAACAAACGCCTTCATGTACAGCGGGTGGGCTTTATACCCCCTCCCCCGTGTAGTTCTTCTTCTCTCGTTTAAAAAAAAAAAGTGGATTGGACAGTGAAAGAGTGTTTTTAGCAGCATTGATATAAAAGCTGCGAAACCTCGTGGATAGATGAGACATCAGGGTGAAAAGCACAGGCAGTATGAGACAAATAAAGAGCTTTTTTAATCATTAAAGCACAGAGACACTAAATACAAATATGAACCAAAAGATGCACATAAAAGGATCCCTTTAAGCTACACTGTAAGAAACGTACCGTGAAATTCACAGTATTTAACTGGCAGCAATTGACAAGTAACTTACTGTAATTCATTTT
>NW_011336979.1:0-3190 GCF_000735185.1 Notothenia coriiceps
TATACTTCAGTGGTGCATGCAAAGTCAGACACACACATCAGACACACACACACACACACACACACACACACACACACACACACACACACACACACACACACACACACACACACACACACACACACACACTCTCTCTCTCTCATGTTATCAGTTTGCTGAAGTACTTCCTTCCACTCGAGCACGAAGGGTCTCTTGTCCAGATTCAACTGGACGTTCCTTTATCAGTATACTTCAGTGGTGCATGCAAAGTCAGACACACACACACACACACACACACACACACACACACCTTTCTTCCTTCTCTTCTTTATCATATCATACTCAAATTTCACAGCACAACATCCTGCAGGAAGCAGAATGTGTGTGTATGTGTTTGTTGGAGTTACTCGTTCGTCAGCTGGGTTATAGAAACGTATAGGAATTAAACCACTTACGTTTAAACCGGTTTCAGAAGAGGGAAACACACACATTAGCTCACTTCCCAATTTGGGATAAATAACGTTTATATCTATCTACACATTTACAGATGACACGGAGGGTACTTTTGCCTCTGCAACCTGCATGTGCCATTTCTTTATTTCTTCCTTTTCCTCTGTTGAGTTCATCCCTCACCCAGCCAGCTGATGAACGATCACTCTGACCCTGAACTCATCACACCTGATCTCTGCTGTTTGCATGTGACATTTTTCTACACCGAGGCCTCCTTTGTTCATGTCACATTCTCATTTATACAGAACCAGAAAAATTGACTTTAGTAAAAGTGATGTTGATGCTTCTGCTCTGATTTATATTTGACCCGGTGACCCCGACCATTCACGTCTTTATAACATGGACTGTGTTGCTATGGAGACTAGATGACAACACCACACAGACCAGATAAATATGTAAAAAATGAGTTTCTATTTGAGGAAACTTTTTCACAATGTCATGTTTTTAGTTATATTTGAGGAGGTGCAAATTTAAATGTTTTACCTTTTTTAATTTAAATATATATATATATATATATCTTAATGACTGTAACAAGTGTTTAAATATTTAACTTAAGTAACAATTAATGACAATGATTCAAAATAAAAATCTTTCATAAAGTCTTTGGCATTTACTTATTTACTTATAGTATGTATTATATTAATTCAATATTGATATATCAATGTGGTTGTCTTCATCAAACAGGATATATGATATACAAACATAAATATTAATAATAAAGTAGGATTAAGGGAAATGTATTGGCATAAAATGGAAAACAATGTTTAAATATTTTGTCATGTTTTGTCTATTGACTTGAGAATTTAGGTCCAACACACGAAAAATAAAATGTGTTCTCAAAACCATTTTTAAACATTATCTGATGGCCAACATAGTTTCTCCGACATTATTTAACAAAATTGGATTTAAAACAATTCAATTCTACTGATGTAAGTTTCCCATGTGACCCGGCACTATCGTTTTCAGACCCCTTTGGCCACAAAACGTCGTCAATATTAAAATGTGTTTGAAGAGTCCATTTCCACCTGAAAGGGAAGAGGATGACTGAAGGGTCTGTAACACAAAACAACGTCCCTGCAGCTCTTCCTGTAATCTCTCCCAATTTCCCTCCCTCTCAATCACTCCTTCTCCCTCCAGGAGTCACATCAAAGACCCGAGTGTTATCAGCGCTGCGAGCTGTGTGTGTGTGTGTGTGTGTGTGTGTGTGTGTGTGTGTGTGTGTGTGTGTGTGTGTGTGTGTGTGTGTGTGTGTGTGTGTGTTTGTGAGCGTGTTACCACATCTTATCTGTGTGAGTAACAGACCTCCTCCTGGTTTATCTCTCACGCTGCTGGCAGAGATTTATCAATAGGAAACAACAGCAGCAGTGGTGGAATGTAACTAAGTACATTTACTCAAGTACTGTAAGCCACTTACACACACATTTGAGGTACTTGTGCTTCCATGTTATGCAACCTCATACTTCTACCTCAATAACTCTCAGATATTGTATATTACTAATTCAATGCAGCGACAAGCATAAATGTTCCTTGAGTTATTGGACCTAATAATTATTATATATATAATACATAAGTAACGCTGTCATTTAGAGAAGTATAAACTGCACTTCACAGCCCTTTCTCATGGTACAGGTGTTTTTTTTTTTAAGTGAGCTGGATTGCTGTTTATTTTGTGAGGAAGTTAAAGGGAAATACTCACGATTCTCCGAAAAATATTTCCCTTAGTTTAACCTGAGAAGCTTTTAAAACAGTCTAGTTTTCTGTCTCAGTGTGTTGTTTTTATCTCAAGAGAAGATTAAAGTGTGTATTTCATCAAAACATTTATATTTCTGTGATCACATTGTTTCTAATAGGCTCATCATAAAAACATATCATCTTACAGAAATTGATTAACTACCAATGTCTACATTTTTGGCTGAGAAATCTCTTCCTTGAAGGTAACATCTACTTCAGATATACATATTGATTGAAGTTTTAGCATGATACAGCACATCCCCTGTTACAACATGACTTATTTACTAGAGGAAACACATTTTTAGCAGAACAAAGGCTCCTTTTAAGCAACTTCAAACCCAGCTCTCCCCCTCCATCACGCCCCTCGCTCCCTGATAAAGCTGCCCACCTACAGGCGTCCTGGCTGGGGTCTCGGGGGCCGGCTCCCTCTCTGATAGCGGCCTGGAGGGCCACATCACAGGAGTCATGCCCTGTGTTTGATAAACGTGCCTGATCCTGCTCCTGCAGACTCTCTGAGCGCAGGCCGGCTGATAGCAGCAGCTTCACTGTTTACTGTAAACTGAGAGCAGTTTCTGATGTGACTACAGAGCAGAGCACCTGACACATGTACATCACTAATATCATAGAGGACACACATTAAACACAGTGAGAGAACATCTGGGGGGACATGAGAAGTGTAGTGTTTCTAATTGTGGCAAATGTGGTTATTTTTAATTTGAGACACAAGAGTGGATATATGGATCTGAAATATGTAAAAAATCACGGTGTATGAAACTGTTTAACAATGTCATGTTGTTAACTTAAAGGTGGGGTATGTCATTTATTTTAGAAACACTTTTTGTTATATTTCATGGAATGCTCTTAACATCCCGATAGCAACGAATATCTGAAGTGCTTTGACAAAAATACATTAAAAAATGTCATCTGTGGAAGCTGTGGTACTGTAAAAGCACGACCAATCATTTGAGCC
>NW_011336980.1:0-3873 GCF_000735185.1 Notothenia coriiceps
TTACTCTCTCACACACAGACACACACACACACACACACACAACAACACAGACTATATAACACCCCTTGATGTTAAATACCAATCAACTATGTGCAATATGCCGTTAATAACTGTGCAATATATATTTGTCTGCTAAGAACTGTTACAGCGTGTGTATTTTGTAAATTGTGTAACTTTTTATTTTATTATATTTTTACTTTAATACTTTTTTATGCATGTCATATTAAGCTGTCTTTTCCTGCTGTAACAACGTACCTTTCCCGTCTGTGGGACTAATAAAGGTATTCTGACAGTACAGTAGCTCTTTACTTCCACCCCCTTCCCCGCATCTTAATCATGTGCATTATTTCAGTAATTCAGATCACAACATTTGACATAATTCTTTGTTTATTCATTTTCTCAGACAGTCAGTGAAATTATGTAAAACACGCTCTCAATGGCACTCGGTGTGTGTAATAGAATGCAGATTCCATGTTATTCTAACACGTTTGCTTACTTGGAGGCAGAGTGTCCCATTTAAAAGAGAATTACACTTAAATGTCACATGGGTTTATCTAAATGTATAAACAGTGCATTTATTATATTAAATTCAGTGAGTCCTAAACATGGATTGCGGGGAGTGAGAGACGTGCTCCGAGGGGTTATGACTTACTAATGCCTATTTAAATTGTAAACGCTTCCTTCCTCTCTGTTTTATTTACCCAGCGTTCTCCCCCCAAGATGACATGGCACCTGAAGAATGGCTCTTTGAATTTTTTCCCCAGCGAGGCTGCCATTGAGACGGAGAGAAACATCATTTGCTTTTGTTGAATGAATTCACTCATTAGCTGGCAGTTTTGAAACCGGCAGCTCCTTGAGAAGGCTGAGATCATTCCATCCAGTGTCTCCTGATAGAGGGCGATCTATGGCCTAATCATTTTCCGGACAAATTAGAATACAGGAATCCTTATTCAGCGAGGTAAAAAAGGTGTGAATGCAACAGTGAATGGAGACCCCTCAAATGTCTTTTTTTCAGAATGACAGCAAAACAAGGAGATTGCAGGGGAGAGGGAGCTGGTTTCCCTCATCAGCGGCTTTGTGCGATTTGAGTCAGATTTCTGGGGTTTCAACTCAATCATGTCTGCTGTCTGTGCACACACACACTCTTCATTTAAAGCAAAACATACAATAAATCCTCCTTTAAGATGTCACAAATATTGAAAACGTCATTCATCTATTATCAGATTGAGTAAAATACAACTCATTGATTTCCTTTTTGTTTTTTGGAACAACAATGCCCCATGCATTAGCACACAGGCGCACACACACACACACACACACACACACACACACACACACACACACACACACACACACACACACACAGAGGATTGTTTCCATGTGGGCCAGCAATACAATATAATTGGGTACATTAGATCTCTTCCATGCAGATGTTCACCTCAATTTGTCTTCATTTAATGCAACAAATACAAAAAAGGCTCCTTTAAGATACTACAAATATTGAAAACATCATTCATTTATTATCAGATTGAGTAAAATACAACTAATTTTTTTATCTTTTTGTTTAAAAAAATGTTGATAATGCCCCATGCATTAGCATTAGTACCCACACTTCTCTTCCACACACACACACACACACACACACACACACACACACACACACACACACACACACACACACACACACACACACACACACACACACACACTGAGTATTGTTTCCATATGGGCAAGCAATATAATAGCAATTGGGTACATTAGATCTCTTCCATGCAGATGTTCACCTCAATTTCTGCAGCAGTTTGCTCCATCTGTGTTAACAGTGAGCTGCTTAGCACACGGCTGTGTAAAGGGAGGCATATCAAGCATATGGACATTTTACAAAAGGTTACCCCGCATAAATTAGGTTGAATGGCAATCTGTTGAGGAGAGGTGGCTCACTGTGAGCGCTAGGTGGTTCCCAGCTAATATGGATAATAAAGGCATCTGCTTTTATAACAGAAAAGACTTTGTTTCAAATTTAGATCCATTTTTATATTCTTAACAACTAAATAAACCTCTAAGTGAGAGTCAATGAATACTGCAATAAGCATGCAAGATGTTACATAATTATAAACAATTTCTTTGAATATTTGATCTAAATATTTAATTATAAAACGGGATTTTTAAGATTTTAGCAAATAAAAACACCATATTAAAGCATTAGCATTTAAGTACAACTAACGTTTTTCTTTTATATTTTTCACATACACATATTTTTCAGACTAGAAGTGCAACAAATGTTCACACAAAAGTATAAAGTCCTTGTATTTGTTACGCTCTCATTATTATTTTGCACGCACAACTTGCTGGTTTTTCATCAGAGGATAAATGTTCTGGTGACAGCTTCAGAGTATATCACATCTTAGAGTGACACCTAGTGGCTGTTATTGTCATGACAACACAGTCTAACATGATGTCCACAGCACACAACAGCTTTGTTAAAGGCGGATTTTAAATGACTTATCCCAACCCAGTTCCTTCCTTTTTCTGTATAACAGTATGTGTTCCTTTAGTAAAATATATAAAATGAGGAATTATTATTATGTAGGGTCAAGGAACATTAATGCAATTTTAAATGATATTCAACCTTTAAACATTTCTATGATCTCTGCGTGCTTTACAACAATTGTTTTGTAACATATTGTACTCTTACTGTTTGTTTTTACCTTCTTCCTCTAACAGCTGCAGAGTTTTCAGAAGCACAACTTTGACGTTCTTAACCCGACACATGATCCACCCATCTGTTTCTAAATTTTAAATCATATTATCCTAAATAATACTCTTTCAAATTTCCAAAACAAACCCACGACTGCTGCACTTAGGCATCTCGATAACCGCCCAATTCATACATCCACAAACCCCTCTTAACACATTCAGTCTAATGTGCCAGTGTTTGCTCTCATGTGTGAGTTACCTTCATCATGTGTGGGTGGTTAAGATTGATTAACAATAACAGCAGCTGACTAGGCAGGAATAATTCACCAAAAACAAAGCATCCGTGAATTAAGAATGAGGGACGAAAGGAGGGCCGCTTCCTATGTTTTAGCTAATTGAAGCTTTGTAACGCAGATTGGGGCTAGGTAGGTTCAAAGGCGTTCAACGGGCGTCCGCACAGTTTCATTTTGAGGCTTTGATGTGCTCTACTTTGAAACAAGAGGTCAGTGTCTCTGGTCGAGAGGGCTTTACAGACACAACAGGCCTCGGGAAAAGCGATGGCCGGGTCACGGAAGGAAGAAGAACGGAAGGAAAAAGCGCTGAAGTGGCACGGATTCATATTCATGGGAAGATCACACAACATGTACAGTCGTTTAAGAAACAATAGAGCGCTTTCAGGTGATTTAAAGGTCACCTCTTATACACAATCCACTTCTTCATGTCTCCTCTACATCAACATGTGTCCCCTCTTCTCCATGTCTCTTCTACATCAACATGTGTCCCCTCTTCTTCATGTCTCTTCTACATCAACATGTGTCCCCTCTTCTTCATGTCTCTTCTACATCAACATGTGTCCCCTCTTCTTCATGTCTCTTCTACATCAACATGTGTCCCCTCTTCTTCATGTCTCTTCTGCATCAACATGTGTCCCCTCTTCTTCATGTCTTTTCTACATCAACATGTGTCCCCTCTTCTTCATGTCTCTTCTACATCAACATGTGTCCCCTCTTCTTCATGTCTCTTCTACATCAACATGTGTCCCCTCTTCTTCATGTCTCTTCTACATCAACATGTGTCCCCTCTTCTTCATGTCTCTTCTACATCAACATGTGTCCCCTCTTCTTCCATGTCTCTTCTACATCAACATGTGTCCCCTCTTCCTCATGTCTCTTCTAC
>NW_011336981.1:0-3045 GCF_000735185.1 Notothenia coriiceps
GCTTAGTTTGTCGGGGGACATCTTACTTTTTCCTTCTCTCTGTCTATACCTGTGTACTCTCTTGTTCCGAATAACCCAGCTTCCCCAAATTTCTTTCTTTTTGGTGTCTATATACGCCGGGATCCGGAGTCATGGATGATCCTGTTGCTGCGGTCCTGTGTCCTGGATCGCGAGCCCTGGATCTTGAGTCGTGGCTGTGGTCCTGGATCATAAGTCCTGGATGGATATCCTCGTGGATTCATCCTCCTATTATACACACATGTATTTCCAAACATCTGGACTACCTATGTTGCAAAGGTATTATCTTTTTAATTTACACACGGCATCTATTGCACGTCTGTCCGTCCTGGGAGAGGGATCCCTCCTCTGTTGCTCTCCCTGAGGTTTCTCCCATTTTTCCTTTTAAACTGTGGGTTTTCTCCGGAAGTTTTTCCTTGTACGATGTGAGGGTCTAAGGACAGAGGGTGTCGTATTGTCATACTGATATTCTGCACAAACTGTGAAGTCCACTAGTGTCTGATAGACTTTAAACTAACTAATCGAGGTATAATATTGTACAAGCAACATTGAGAACATATGTTAAGCTTTTATGTGTTCTACAGCCTAAGCATATTTTGACTTTCAAAACTCCCCAAACAAAAGTCACCATTGATTAGCGATCACATGATTCAAGACTTGGGTGTAAAGAAAGACCTCTTTGAAGTTCTGGCCAAAAAGTGTATCATATGAGACCACTCCTGACTGGCTTTGGCCTGGTAACCCTAACCTGTGCCAGTGTGCCAGTTAGCCGAGCACTAGTCCCAGAAACTCTCTTTCAACTCCAGCTTTACAGCTTTGCTCATTTTTTGTGACTCAATGGATCTTTTTTTGTTCCTAATTTATTTTTATTTAATCTTATTAATGCTGGTTTTTTTTGGCAACCAGTTTGCATAAAGAATGTGACAGCTTGGCCCCGTGTCACCCACGAATCTCAGGCGTCCTCAGGGTTGTTCAGCACATTTAATGGTAGTTTAAGGCTGGCCTTTTCTGAAAACAAATCAAAACAAGTGTCTTTTTTTTTTGGGTTTGATAGACCCGGCACAATGGGCTGAGTAGGGTAGTTTAGCACTGGGAATAAGAGTGGGGGGCTGAGTATGTGTGTGCTTGTGTTTGAGTGTGTGTATGCAAAAGCACATGTGCGTGTATTGGGCTGGAGAGCCTAAGATCTGCCCTACTTTCAGGCTAGTATTTATTTTGTTAACATTCAACAACTTCCCTTGATATGTTGATGGTGGGTCTGCGTCTAAGACTTGCGGAAGCTGTACTTGTTGAACGTTAACAAAATAATTGTTGTTATTTCTTTGCTAAAATGACATGGTGCTCCGATGTTAGCAGGAAGTAGAACAGTACAACATTTAGCTGTGAGTATGGACTAAGAGGCCTGATGTTATTTTTCTTGGAAGACTGATTTAAAAAAATATATCTATGCAAAGATATGCAAAGGGATGTGGAATCTGGAGGTATGAAAAGACTTCAGCCCTGGATGGTTTGGAACTTTTCAAAAACTGTTGCTACAGTATGCACTTTTGATTCACACTGTGCAAAAGGGGCAGAAATATAAAAAAGATGTGATATAGGACTCAAACTTTAACTTGGATTATTGTTATTGTTCATTATTCTGCCAACTGTTTTCAAGATTATTGATTTGATCTATGGAATGTAAACAAATTGGAGTTAATTTCTATCCAAGTCTCATGTTAAAAACATTGATGTTTTGTCATACAAAAACAAAGTATATTATTTTTAAAATGACACTACAGGGAAAAGCAGGAATTCTTCATATTTTGAGCATTAATAATTGGAATAATTGGCGATAATTTTTTCTGACAATTGCTGACTAGTTGCATCCCTAAATTAATATCTTTAACCTACTATGTTTCAATCCAGCCTAGATCAATGACCAGCCAAAAAAACTCAAAACTGTTAAAGGAAACATTTAAACAGAAAGTTGTTCAGTAATCAGGGGTTGGTTTGCAATTTAAAAATAACTTTTTTAACCTAAGGGTTATTTACGGTCTGTCTAACCACTAGTGTTTCTTACCCAGAAGGACCTATTTCTAGCAATGTAGCTGTATTTTGGGATTTCAGCAATTACTTAAGTGAGTACAAAGCTAACAAAACCAATGGCCAGAATTACACAAATGGCAAATGCTGGTTTGGATTACCTCAACCTTTCATGATATGTTAAGTTTAATTCTTACCTTTTTTTCTCCAGACATGAAGCGTGTTCTATGGCTAGACAGGTGTAATACAGAATAATGGACTGTACCCTTTTCTGAGATACTGCAAGGCATAACAATACGTTTCAAAGTTGTGGCTGTAAACTATGAAGGTCTGTGTAGGCCAAAATTCAAACTCACCTTGCACACACATTACATTACATTACAATGCTTTTAGCTGATGCTTTTATCCAAAGCGACTTACAATAAGTGCGTTCGACCAACAAGATACAAACTTGAAGAAAATAGAATCATATAAGTACATCAGGTTTCAAAGAGCTAAAACATTTCAAGTGCTACTCAACTGGCGTTAGATAAGCCAGTCCTTTATTAGTATTTATTACATGGCTTAGTTGAATATCAATCAGTCAATCAATCAATGTTTATTTATATAGCCCAATATCACAAATGTTACATTTGTCTCAGTAGACTTCACAGTTTGTACAGAATATCAGTATGACAATACGACACCCTCTGTCCTTAGACCCTCACATCGTACAAGGAAAAACTTCCGGAGAAAACCCCACAGTTTAAAGGGAAAAATGGGAGAAACCTCAGGGAGAGCAACAGAGGAGGGATCCCTTTTCCAGGACGGACAGACGTGCAATAGATGCCGTGTGTAAATTGAAAAGATAATACATTTGCAACATAGGTAGTCCAAATGTTTGGAAATGCATGTGTGTATAATAGGAAGATGAATCCATGAGGATATCCATCCAGGACTTATGATCCAGGACCACAGCCACGACTCAAGATCCAGGACTCGCGATCCATGACACAGGACCGC
>NW_011336982.1:0-3771 GCF_000735185.1 Notothenia coriiceps
GGAAGAGGAGGAAGAGGAGGCGGAGGAGGAGGAGGAGGAAGAAGAGGAAGAGGAGGAGGAAGAGGAAGAGGAGGCGGAGGAAGAGGAGGAAGAGGAAGAGGAGGAGGAGGAGGAGGAGGAGGAGGAGGAGAGGAGGAAGAAGAGGAAGAGGAGGAGGAAGAGGAAGAGGAGGAGGAAGAGGAGGAAGAGGAGGAAGAGGAGGAGGAAGAGGAAGAGGAAGAGGAGGAGGAAGAGGAGGAAGAGGAGGAGGAGGAAGAGGAGGAGGAAGAGAATAAATAGTGAGAAGGCAACAAAAGCCCACTTGCTTCGTCAACAAACAAAAACAAACAATATGAAAAATAAAAAGATATATAAAATATGAATTCAAATAATCGTTTTCCTAATAATACTAATTAAAAACGATTATTTAACATTATCATTATATACACTATTATATAACTAAATAATAATAATAATAATAATAATAATAATAATAATAATAATAATAATTACTATTGTTATTGCTATTATAAAATGAATAATGGTATGAATTTGAATCCTAATAAAAACATTTGAATGTAACCTCTGCTTGAAAACGATTGTTTTATTATTAATATTATATTGAATCAAAAACGATATAAATAATAATTCCACCATTTGATTGAATGTTCTGTTTTTCAAAGATTCATTGATTATTTGTATGATAATGATTATATCATTAAAAACACTTAATAATGAAACCAGTTGCAGTAATAATAATAACATAATAATAATTACTGTTTTTATTACTATTATGAAATGAATAAGTTGTAATACTAGTAATGACACGTTCTGAATGTAAACTCTATTATAAATATGATATTGAATTAAAAATGAGAATAAAACAAAAATAATAACAATAATAATAATGAACCAGTTGCATCTTTTATGAAACCCTCTCCAGCTGCTCTTCTTCTTCATGAGTCAGCTGATATTAAAGATCACATTCAGTCTGATTTGTGTTCTTGGGGATTCCCCTCAGCGGAGCGGAGAGACTCCTCATGTTCCAACCTGAAGGAACAGAATATGGGTCTGGCTTTTGGCACAACTTGTAAAGCGTAAAGTTAAAACATGTTTGATTTAATCTGATCATTAATCTGAAGCGTTCCGCTTGACTTTGTATTTGGTTTAAATGATTAAAACGCACGGCCTGTATTTAAAACAGAGCATGTCACTTTATAAGAGAGCCAGCAGGGGGTTGATTTAGCTTCTCTTAAGTTTAAACAGAATTTAATCAACGCTGCACCGTTTCTGCACACCAGCTGGATCACATGCTGAATACAAGCTCATTCAAATCACGCAAAGAAACACGGAGTCTCTAAATTACGCACCTCTTCATAATCCAAACATACAACCAGATCTATTGTATTTGTGAGATGCATATATGATACTATACATACTCAGATAATATAAACGAGCAATAATGCATTATACATTATACTATCTTGACTATCTTTACACCAAAATAGATCCGAAATCATTCCTAAAAATAATTACGCACGAACTGACTGTGGTGGTATTCATTTTAAATGTGCGTGTGTGCGCGTGTGTGTGAAGTGTACGCAGCTCATCTGGGTTGTTTCAGAGGTTAAATGTAATTCTCTCATTTTCTCTGGAAGCTGCAGAGACTGAACGGAGACCAAAGAAGAAAAGTCGCCAAGTCACTTTTCTAGAAAAACGCAGAAACAAAGAACTGCCTTTTCCCCTTTTACGGTTTTCATTTCATATCATGAACATGTTGGTTGAAAAGTATTTAAGCTGCTTGGATGAAAACGAACGCAATCCTTTGTCAAATTGGTATAAAAATAAAATACTAAATATATTTAAAAAAATGCATTTTATAAGTTTAACCAGATAAAATCCGAGCTGTATGAAAGTGTTCCTCCTGTTGCTTCCACACACACACACACACACACACACACACACACACACACACACACACACACACACACACACACGCACACGCACACACGCACACCTCTCTCTCCAAACTTCTCCCTGTTGATGCCTCTCTCTCTCTGCCTCTCATTGGGACCAGCCCTCTGAAGGTGGATCATGCCGTGCAGCCTCTTCTATAAAACCCCCCGCAGAACGGAGAGTCTCCGGGTTGCAGAGCAGCAGAGGAGCAGAAACTCTGAAACTCAAGCACGGATTTTCTCTCCGCGCTGAATACAGGTACGTTCAGCCTTTTTACGCACGCGTCTTTACGCGCAGAATCCTCTTTTCACAGCAAGTCGTTGAGCTTTAAAACTGTTTTATCCTCCTTTCATCTCATTTACAAACTCGGTTGTAGCCTACCTAGTACCTACTGTATTCAAATCCTGCCTTTCTTCTTCTGCTTCTTCTTAAAAACCCTGATTTATTGCTACCATTGCCCCATAAAGCAGGTCCGCCTGGGGGGTGGCTGAGCCCCCTGAACTGTACCTATAAAAGGCGCATAACCTAATAGACAAGCCGGCGCATGTAAACCTGTAAAACTATTTGGAATAGTTGACAGCTACTCCTCGTTTTGGGAGGAATGAAGAAGGGGAGTTTCCTCACGGCAGAGAGGCACGTTTCTCACGGAGAGCTCATCCAAAGCGCATCCATCCGGTCTGAAGGAGGCGGAAACTCTCCATCAAATGCACACAATTACAACTTCTTCCTGTTTTTCACACCAGAACAAAATGCGTTTGGCTGCAGAAATAATGTATTTATTAGCCCAAACTTTAGGTTACAGGTAAAATAACTACATGTGCAACTCAGTCATTGACACACATTCTGTTACTCAAACTAAAACCAGACTGTGACTTTACACTGACATCAAGAAGTGTAAACCCTGTTAATAGCCCAGAAGTGAGCAGAGATCAGCTGCCGGTCCTGGATCAGCAGCAGCTTTGATTACTGTTATTATTGTGCTCTGTAATAACAGGCTGTCTGCAGGAGTTCAGAAAGAGTTTAGATTCCTCTGCAGCTCCAACACACCTTTCTTTTTATTTGGACCAGAGGTGGAAAGTAACTAAGTTCATTTAGTCTTCTACTGTTTTTGAGGTACTTACTTTCATTTATGCTATACTGTGTACTTCTACTCCACTACAGTTCAGAGGTACATGGTGTACTTTTCCTCCACTACATGTATTTAATACCTTTAGTTACTTCACAGATGTGGATGAATGATGTGAAATATAATCAAGTGTTAAATCAGACTTTAGTTCCACCTGGAGTAAATCCACCAGCTACCCTGCAGTATACAAAGTCATTCAAACTAGCTGCACCTTTACCAGCTTTGAGAACACTTTCATGATCAATCATTATAAAACATATCATATCTATTATTCTGAAATGGACCAATCTGCACAATGACTACTTTTACTGTCTTTCACTATATTTTGATGAGAATACTTTTCTACTTTTACTGAGGAGGANTATAAAACATATCATATATATTATTCTGAAATGGACCAATCTGCAGAATGACTACTTTTACTGTCGCTACTTTCACTATATTTTGATGAGAATACTTTTCTACTTTCACTTGAGGAACATTTTGAATGCAGGACTTTTACTGTAACAGAGTATTCCTACACTCTAGTACTTCTACTTTTACTCAAGTACAAGATCAGAGTACTTCTACTTTTACTCAAGTACAAGACCTGAGTACTTCTACTTTTACTCAAGTACAAGACCTGAGTACTTCTACTTTTACTCAAGTACAAGACCTGAGTACTTCTACTTTTACTCAAGTACAAGACCTGAGTACTTCTACTTTTACTG
>NW_011336983.1:0-5034 GCF_000735185.1 Notothenia coriiceps
TGTTTGTTTGTTGTTTTTATGTTTCATGTGGAACTAAATGATGCAGGTCTCCCTTGTAAATGAGATCGATGAACTCAAGGGACCAATCTGTCTACATAAAGGTTTGAAATGAAATGAACTGTCAGGATCCCAGCATCTGCATGTAAACGCACGATGGGGCACACAGCAGCAAGCTCACACAGCGATGACAGTTTAATTTTGAACGTGTCTGAGAGCTCATATGAGGCTGAAGGATCGGTTTATGTTGTATCTGTTAGAAGATTAGGAATTAGTTGTTTTTTTAAAACAAAAATATTTGTTATATCCATCAGGCTGCAGCTATTCAAATAACAAATGAAATGTTTGAATTACCGGTCTGAATGAGCTGACCGGAACTCAATCAGTTTGAATTAATACTCGTGTCGATGGTTGGACATAAATCTGAGCCTTGAGTGACTTTAATATCGTAGATGAGAAGAAGCACTTGATCAGATCTGAGATTGTTGTAAACATGAATAAAGTTAAGGGTCTTCTCTGTGGGTTTGTAATCGAGTTTCCCCAAGCACTTACATTTAGGGGAAAGTAGATTTACTTTAAACTCTCTTATTGTTCCAGTTTAACGTCTCCTCGTAATTACCTCTTACATTTTCCCTGTTAAAAAAATTGTCTTGTAAATATTAGAGTTTGACTTTTGTTTTGTTAGAGTTTGATTATTTTAGAGAGACATGAAGAATCTGCTGGATAAACTTTTGCTAAAGTAAAGACGTGGCTTTTATGGAATATATTTGTGTGAAATGTTTTGTGAGGTGACGTGTTTTTAAAAGAAATGCATCACTTTCTATGAGAGAACCAGGATTGAATCAGTCAGAAATGATCCTGAAGAAGTCAAGATGAATGAACCGCCTGTTACAGGGTTCGTGTAAAAGCAGATATCTTTTTTTATTTTTCTTAAATGATCTTTATTTGTGTGCAGGGATCGTCCTCCACAAGGTGGTGTCTGGTTGATTTGAGAAAATGTCCTAACAATCTGTTTTGGGAAATTGAACTCTTTTGCATTTTATAATTGTTTTGTCATTCTGGATGTTATTTGACTGATGTTCTGATGAATGTATTTAATATATGTTTACATGTCTGGGGATTATTTAACTGTACATCATGTCGTTACAGTCTCAGTGAGAATTATTGAGGTTTTCTTTAAGTTTCAGATGAAAAATTCGTCTTTTAATATTCTCAGTTTCTCTTTTCTTTACGCTCACACTCTAAGCTAATGCTCCTGAACATGTTATAATGTCAACATGCTGAGTGTATTATCTGCCAACAATGAACTTGTTGTTGCTGCTGTTAATAATGCCTGATGCCCATTTAAGAAATCAATCAATCAATCAATCAATGTTTATTTATATAGCCCAATATCACAAATGTTACATCTGTCTCAGTGGACTTCACAGTTTGTGCAGAATGTCAGTATGACAAAATGCACTTCTGCTTTTGTTAAGAGCATTGAATAGGAATGACTCAACCCTGTACCTGTGTTATATGACTGCACGTGTGTTTCATGTTTTATTGTTCTGTGTTTGTTTCCGATGCAACACCTGTCTCACAAAAGACTTTACTGAAAAATGTATTGAATGTAATTGAGTTTGGTAAAACAAGGTACATCAATAAAAACATTGTCATTAAAGTAATTCACTGTTTTTCAGTAATGTAGTAAAAACAAAACTCTGAAGACATACTCGCACGATCTGTGTAAAGATTTAAGCGTTTTGAGACACATGGCAACCCTCACATTAATAATAATACACTTTATACCTTTCATGCAACATGCCGCACAAAGAGCTTTACAGAGAGCACACAAAGAGTGAGGGACATTATTAACAACAAGTTATAAACAAACAAAGGGTTATATTTCATTTCATTTGTTCCGTTCATGGTGTGCAAAACTTCATGTATAATAATGAACATAACATGTCTCTGTAAACACACCGTGAACCGAAAAGGAGCAGGGAGAAGAAGATCATCTCATACGACCCGCCCCTTTCTAAATAAATAGAAATAGATGGTCTGTCCTTCGTATTTCTTTTTCACAGCCAAACATAACAGTATCTTAGGAGAATAAGAGAAACACAAGAAATACTGATTTCCCACTTGACGGTTAACGGAAAGAAACAAAACACACCAACACGAAACCTCACATGTATAAGGGAAAGGAAAAGTGCAACACCGTCATCTGAGTCCTGCTGGAGGAGAAGGTGGAGAGCGGAGCATCATAATAATAATAATAATAATAACAATAATGACAATGGGACCTGTACATAAAGGACAGACATCACATCAAAGACATCAAACATATTTACCGAAGCAGGACCAGAGTACATTCTTCACATTCTGCTTCAGATAGTCCCATTTTTCTTAATTTATACAATTCCTTTCACTGAAAAATACAGTTTGATATCACAGAGCCATCAAACATGACCAGTGAGACCAATACAATGACCCCAACATAAAAACATGGGTCTTTAATCTACTTTAAAAGCTCCAATGGGAAGCTGCTCCATAGAAACAGAAAGCAGCCTCCCCAGATCTCTGTGAATATAAGGTTAGGAATAATAAGGTTACACTGAACATCTACTTTGTTTATTCATACGGCACATTTCAACACAAGGCAACTCAAAGGGCTTTAAACAAAGACATTAAGAAACACATTATAACATGTCATTTAGGGGAGGCTGTGGCGCAGTGGACTAGTGCGTTGGTGTTGGGATCAGGGAGCAGGTTCAAACCCCACTGCAGTCAGCATGTCGTTGTGACCCTGAGACACTTCACCCCAAAGTGCTCCTGTGGGTTGTCCATAAATAGAAACTCTGCACGATGTTTTCAAGTATGATGCCGGCATCTACTACAACAACAACAATGGTCTTCCAGGTCAGAGTGAGCCGTTCGAAGGACGAGTCTCACATTTTCCGCAGATCTGAAACACGGGAACGCCTCCATCGTCATCAGAAAGACGACAGCAGCCAACAGCTGAATCCGCAGCCTCCTCAGACATTCTACTTTGAGCTCGATGTTGGTGAGTACTTTTGTTGGACCTACGTGCGTCTTGTCTTTGTGGCAATAAAAGACGCAGCATTCGAACGGCCCTTAAGAATTGAAGACTAAGCGTAACCATGGTTACGGTATGGTTGGAAAAATCAGCGTGACGCTAAAAGCATCCAATACATTTTGCTGCCCTTCTAAATACAAATGGAAACGTGTAGCTCCTTTATATGTGGCTTGTGTGTGAGAATGTGTGTCTCTGCTCATGTTTTCTCTGCTCCATTTAAGAGCGTAAAACACCATGAGGAAGCAAGGAGTACCTGACAAGGAATGAAGGATTTGAATTAGTCTTTCAGATCTCGTACCGATCAGGAGAAATCTCAGGTGATGTCTCTGAGCAGTGTGTGCTGCAGCTCCTGTATATTCAGTTCACATTAGTTATTGTCTTCACGGACATATCTGTCTTCTTATTCTTTGTACAAAGCCAATAAGAATGATTTGAGTGGAGCCTAATCATTCCCAATGAGCTCCATTTGGTTACTGGAGTGCACCATTATGGCCAACATGATAATCGCGATTATTTATTATTATTATAACAACATTAACATGACAAGTATTTATCATGATTTTTCTTTGATTTAGCAAAAATATATTGTTGTATTGCACCTTCACATTTAAATAAACAAAGCTCGGCTTGCACTTCTGGTGAGCTACAGTCCTGCTCATTTAGGGTTGCACAATATAGTTGAAAGAAAAACACTGCGCTGTGAACACTTGAATGTATTTAGCTGGGTTTGAGATTTGCCTAAAGTGCTTCTGCCTTGGCATACCAGTGAGGACCGGAGACGAGAGCCATTTAACCATTCATTTCCTTCACAAGACTTTGTTGACTGTCACAGATAAAGATGATTTTAAGGAGAGAATATAAACACAAAAATAACAATCAGGAAAAACAAAACACTAAGGATCAATCAAATCAAATATTGCTTTTACATAGTAAGCATAGACAAAGCCATCAGTAACTAGACATATTGAAGACTTACTCAAAGAAGTATTACACCTTCAAATTGGTAAATGCCATTAGTAGGCTACACAGGTACAAATGGAATTTAGTTGGATGTTTATTAAAGCCGTTTTACAATGGCTGTTAGCTTGTAGCTGTAGCATCTGCCACGTGGGGTAAGCAGGTCTCCCTCTGGTCACCTATGAACATGTGTATACACCCTGTGCAGCTAATGCCTGCCACCAAGTCTTCAAAATGATATTGCTTGATAAATATAAACTAAATAAAATGACGAGAACAATTAACGTAAATGGCTCCTAAACTCTGTGTGACCTGACTGCAAGACTTTCTATCCCCTTTGGGAGAATAGTTCCTGTTATTACAATTGATCTGTTTTTTTAAAAATAAGTTTTTATGTTCTACCTGTTCACAGCTGCCACTCCAAAGCCGTCCGTCACTATTCTCAATGCCACCGCAGACTGGTCTTATCTGCAGTGTGAGGTTCCTGGTGCTTCTCCAAACACTAAAGCAGAGTGGCAGAGCAGAGATGGAAACAGACTGGAAGCTGAGGAGAAACGAGTCCCAGAGGAAGACCACGTCTTCATCTCTCTCAGCGTTAATGTGACCAGGAGAGACCTCTACCTCTGTGTGGTCTCTCAGGAGGACATCAAGCATCGGGCCTCTGCTCAGATCTATGTGTTCATCAGTGGTGAGATGAGTTTATATCTAAAGTGATTTTAGCCTCAGAAGATTTAGATTCCTTGAGTGTTGTTGTGCTGTCAGTGTCCTGAACATGTAAAGTTACATTTATATGTTTTTATGATGTTTTTCAGAGAAAGTGAGTGAGGACAGCAAAGGGACCATGGTTATGATTGGAATCGTTCCCATCCTTTCATTGATTATAATTATTGCTGCAGTTCTGGGTTGGCTTGTATATGCAAAGCGCATCAAAATAGTCCACAATAATGGTAAGTTCAAAACATTATTTGTAATTATTTTTAATCTGCAGACACAAACAA
>NW_011336984.1:0-3899 GCF_000735185.1 Notothenia coriiceps
TGAATGCAGATGACGAAGTTTGACCCTAACTTCCTCCCGTACTTTCAGTGCTATGTTTCAAGTTCATTTTATTACAATACATTACATTACATGTCACTTGTTAGACGCTTTTATCCAAAGCGAATTACATACTCAATACTGTGGACAATCCCCACAGGAGCAATTTGGGGCGAAGTGTTTTACCCAGGGACACATCGACATGCTGACTGCAGTGGGGTTTGAACCCCCTGATCCAAACACCAACGCTCAACCCACTGCACCACACGCCTCCCCTTCAGCACAGCAAAAAGGAAAAGAAAGTGCAGAATCAGGCACAAGCCACATGTATTGCACTGACTGGAGACCACTGGACAACAGTAGGAACTATAACTACCTCGGTGTGCGACACATCTAATCCATGACAAATGTTCTGCACTCCTGAGTAGTGACGATTAGAGAGATAGGAATCACAGCAGCTCTCTGTGACAGCTGATTTGTCAATGCTTTAGCTAGGTGTCGGCAAATTGTCCGACTTCAAGGCAATGTTCAGAAATCATCAAAACTAAGCTGAGATGTTATTATAAAATATAAAACCCTTTCATTTCTCAAATCAAACACTTAAACTTCCAGGAACAGCAGGGAATGAGAATCAATTTCTGACTGACATCATGAAAAATGTATACTTTCTATTCTCTTGTAAACAGACCACAATTACAATTGGCTGTAACATGTGATATTGTTATGGAAGTTAAACAAAGTTGAGATGTTACAATAATACAAAAGACCATCTTCAATGGGATCACACCAGCCATAATTCGGGCCAGGGGCATTTAAACTACTAGCCGATTGCCCCCTTTGTCCCCGCTTGTGAACCACGCCCATGTTTGAACTCAACCTTTATTTTGATCTACACTACACGCCTGTAAAGTTGGGTCAGGGTGACAAAATATTTCCACAGAATGAATGACACACCTAAAAACATACTCAAAATGGCCTCATCTCCTGCTACAGATTATGTCTCCTGGAGCGTCATGATAACACAAACACAGACTCACAAGCTGAAAACCTTTAAATTGGGGTGGCTTTTAAATATTGAACATAGATGAGTCATGTCTAGCCAGGACTGTCTGCGCTGGGATCTAACCAGCTTATCAGATTGATGCATCACTGTCAGTCCGCTTCTGTCTCACTCGCTCTCTGTCCTTCATGTCCTTTCTTACAATTATACTCTCTTTCTGTCTCCTCTCTCATCTCTCTGTTTCCTGCCTCTCTTACTCTCCCGCTCATATCATTAGCTGATTACTCATCCATCAACATGAATTACAGAACAGCATAAGCCAAAGGATAAAAATGCATTGCTCTGCTCATCACTCAACCCATGTGCTTGTGATTGTGTGATTGTGTGTTTTGTGTGTGTGTGTGTGTGTGTGTGTGTGTGTGTGTGTGTGTGTGTGTGTGTGTGTGTGTGTGTGTGTGTGTAATTCCCTCATGCAATATTCAGGTTGTTGGCATTGCAAGGCTGGCAATAAAAAAGTACACACATATACTCACACAAACAAACACGATTTACTACCTGCTCCTCCATTATGTGATGGATCACCTCTCCCCTAAATTAGCAATAACAGCCAAGGATCACACACACACACACACACACACACACACACACACACACACACACACACACACACACACACACACACACACACACACACACACACACACACACACACACACACACACACACACACAAGCACAAATTCCTGTCTCTGGTTATCTGAGCAGATGAGTTGGTGAGATAAAGAGAGGGAGGGAGAAGTCAGAGAGTTTAAGGGGGAGAGAGAGGCAAGTAAAGTCATTTGAGGGCATGAATGAATACGAGACGAACAGTACATGCTTTTTTCCACAAATTAAAACTCTATTGCAACATACCTTCTAATTTAAACAATTTTGACTTGGAAATTTCAATTTGGCACAGTCAAACATATACCTTTGACATTGCAACGTGTGCTTATGACAGAGTAAAAGTATTGATCCTCAACCTCTGCATGCTTTGGAAATACTTTATTGAAAATGAAGCAAGGTCAAAGTAAGCAGAGAAAGAGTAAGTTACTATACACATTTAACAAAAATCTATTGAAGATGTCCATGAATTCTGTAAGTAAAAAGTACATGAATGAGGCGCTTTAATAATATTTGTTATGCAACCAGATTCTATGTCGAAATAATTAACTAACTAATTCGTTTCCAGTAAACATGGAAAAGAAACTGACGGACTGTTTTCACCGCAAGACTTCTCAATCAAAAAATGGCACTGAAGTTAATATTCAGTCAGAGCTTGGCTTGATTTGGCTCTGCATCAATGTGAGTGTTGAGTAAATCCAATATGGCCATCAGGTGAATATCGCAAAGGGGAGACATAAAGTCAGACACTTGTCAGCACAAAGGCTCTGAATAACCTCATTATCCCTTATTCAAATGAATTAAACAAAGAGTAATTTATATTCCAATGAATATTGCATGTTCCACCGAGACCTTGAGCTCTGATTCTGTTAACTCACCTTGTCTTTCCCTCTCTCTTAACCTGTCGCCGTCTGCCAGTCTTTTCATCCTTTGGTTGTAATTTGACTTCCTTTCTCTTTATTCTATCCCATAATCTTTTCCAAAGTTTGATTATTATTGCCTCCATCATTGCATTTATTCTTACATAATTCATCAGGCATCAACTCCAATTTTTTGGCTTCCTTTTGCTATTTCAACCTTTGGTATTAAATAAATAATAATATATTGACATTATACATAAACTCCCATGCATATGCTTTCCTGCATTCTAGCCCGTCTACACAGCAGCTTTAAAAAAATCTTCTAATGCTTCTCTGCCCATTGACTTTGAATGGGGTGACGTCACTTTGCCTCGCTTTTCGCCGAACTGCATTGTGGGGAAGCAAAGCGAAGATTTCCAGGATTTCCAGGATTTTCAGAATTCAAAAGTTGAGCAATGTTCAACTTTTGAAGCTGAGGTGGAAGCGTCAACCAATAAAACCTGTTTATGCAAATCTGACAGTACAAGCGCTAGCCAATCAAACCGCGTGCAAGCTGGGAGAGCCAGACCGCAGTTCATTTATCATATTCCAAACGAGAAAATACGGTAGCAAATCACCCGGTTCTTTACAACCAGTAACTATTTACCGGGATACAAACCGGAGGAACCAGGCATGGAGGGAGGTGGCAGAGACAGTGGGTGAAACTGGTAGGTTTTCGCCTGTTGGGGATTTTATATCCAGTTTACTTCGTTTTAACATTGCTATTGCTTTGTATGTCGGGGCGGGAGATTCATGTGATTGGTTGTTGGTCGCGTTGCTCGCAAAAAATCCCCAAGCTTTCAGACACGCCCACCTCCAAGATTTTCAAGATTTTTTCAAAGCTGCTGTGTGGACGGGCTGTAATTTATAAGATCTGTACAGCAAGCTGAATGGAATATACAATTGAATGCATTGCTATATGATATGGTTATGTACATTGATCAAATGCCTTAGTAATCGTTGTTAAGTGTTCTGATAAATAGTGACATTTGTTAGGTGCACAGCAGGTATTGCATGAAAAACCTAACAAGGCCAAACCGCTCAGAACTTTCTCTCAGGTTGTTAACTACCTGCAAATGTCGGTACTAGAGCAAATTGTCACTGTGACATTTTTTATCGGGTAGGTATTGCAAGGATTTTACCACCTGCTACAGTAAAAAGTGAAATAAAGTACTTCCACTGCGACAACATCTCCTAACTAAATCACACTGGTGTAAGGGAAACTTCTGTAGCAATGGAGAGTCAGGACTCAGAGAGACACGAGGAGAGTTGGAGCTTTGATGTGAAACACTGATGGTTTATTACAAGTCTCGGCCGGAGGACTCACATCACAAGTCACAG
>NW_011336985.1:0-2460 GCF_000735185.1 Notothenia coriiceps
CTCTCTGTCTAATATGTTCGCTTGCTGTTAGTGTTGTTGCATAGCAACCACCTTGCACTATGTTTTGTGCAGAAGGCAACGGAGGCACTATTTTATTTTGAACATCATTATTTACTGATAAAAACTATTTAAATTAGAGTGTGTATTTTTCTTTCATATTGCCACACTTGGTAACCCTTTTAAAAAAAGCAATAGCTCACTTCAGGCCGTGATATATGCTCATTATATCACAGCTAAGGGGGTTGTCGACCCTCCGCTTCGCGTCGGGCCGAAACACGCCCCTTAGCTGTGATATAATGAGCATATACCACGGCCTGTCGTGAGCTATTGCTTAAATATATCTTTCTCTATCTATCTCTCTATCTGCGTTGCTATAGCAACACATCGTGTTTGCTGCATTTTCTATGAGGTAAATATTACCCGCTGGCGGATATGGGTATAAACAACAGTTTTTTTGGCAATTTTTTCAATCTGATTTCCTTTTGACAATTTTTAACAACAGAGGGTGCTATATATCAAACTTTCAGGAAAAGTCACGGACTGGGAGACTTCAATATGTTATGGAAAAAAAGTTACATACAATAAAAAAACAGCTGCGGGTAAAATGTACCCGTTGGCGGTTCTAGTGTTAAGGGAGGAAAAAGAGAATATCTGTCTTATTGTCTAAATCCGACTGTAAAAGCGTCATATGAGCTATAGCTAATATAATTGTAGGCCTACACACATAAGAGGACTGTGGATTTTGTCCCTCATCAGTTACATTATAATTCCGATAGAAACGGATCTCTGACATTCAGAATGAACAGAACATGTGATTTTAAACCTTTTTCAATATTCCCATGATCAAGTGTTTTACTAGCCAAGGCAAATATTTGGATCTCATTCCCAACAATGGAAAGCTTATAATATAATCCCTATAGTGTCCACCAACTCTGATTTATTCACACGGTAATTAATCCATTATACATTTTTCCCACAATACCCCCCGGTAGGCAAAGTAATGAAAGCTGATTGAAAGCATGGCTTGTTGTTCTCTTTCAATTAGTAGATCATGACTGACTGTCATGTGAGCTTTCTGTTTCTGAAAATTAGATTAAAATAGGTTATTGAGGACCTAAACAATTACCCTGTTGGAATCCCATGGAGAATCTGCATCACATTGGTTTCTCTTTAATACATAATAACAGTCAGTCTCCGCAATGCATGATTTGAAATACCGCAGAAGAACATTATAATAAGGTTGGGATTGGACAATAGCATGCCTACGTATTACTCATCATGATGGTTGCTGGATACTGTCTTTGTTAACAAAGCTATTTCAGATAAGAATTACATTTGAATTGTTTTAAACCTGAATTAACACATTGTCAGGTCACTGTGCTACCCTCTGAGGGCTCCTATCATACAGAAATACATTTTAAAAGGGGTTGCCAAAAGCATCTCTTCTGACAATAACATTATTGAGGTTTTTGGGACACACTGATATTTTGAGTGACAGGTTTAACCCAGCTATTTTTAGAATCATGCAGCCACAGCCGATGGCCTTGGAAACGGGTGATCATTTCAGCTACCACAGGCTCGCTGTTCAATCTGACTGCAAGGGCGAGCTCAGATACTGTATTTATTTCGAACAGTTGTGTTTTAGCCAGCACAGTGTGGGCTGAGCTGGCTCCAGGGTTTCAGCGCATTCTGCCTGGCATTGCACATTGTCAGAAAGTCAAAACCAAAATATGCGGGGACTTTCAGTGTTTGTGTGTGGTGGGCCTGTATATTTATACTGATGAGAGATATATAGAGGTATACTGTGATGTGTAATTATAAGACGTTAAAAATCTGATGTGTTATTTCTAGGGCCGGGACTTTAACGCGTTAATTAAGATTAATTAATTACACAAAAATTAACGCGTTAAAAAAATTAACGCATTTTAATCGCACTTATTTTTGCACCGCGGAACGTTTCTCACTGGATGAGTTTCAGGGGTACCGATTATACTGGAGCACCAACTAACGTTTATGACTTCAAACAACAACAAACCACAGTGAACAATAGTCAAACGTGAACGAAGAAGCTGATGAGACCGCTTTGGTTGGCCCCGTGGATGGGACATTTTGTTTTAAAAAACGGACGGATGGAAGCATCGATAAGAGCACGGTTGTTTGCAAATTATGCAAAAAGGAATTTGCATATCACCGCAGCACATCAAGCCTCAAGTATCACCTCAATGCAAAAGCTATAGCAGCTAGCGTGGAAGCTAGCGTGGACGTTAGCCCGACTCGGAGTACAAGGACCCACACCCAATTTGCGTTGATCAAACAGTGGCCTATGCAACAGAGAGATTTTATTTTTCATCAGGATATTGGAAGAATAGGAGGGATTGAGGTCAATCACTGGCACTTTTTTTATTTTATTTTAAATGGTACACTTTATGTTGAACTATTTATTACGTTGTTGGTGCCAAG
>NW_011336986.1:0-1792 GCF_000735185.1 Notothenia coriiceps
CATTCAACATTTCATGACACCAAGAAATTCATTGGCAACAAAATGTTACTTAAATGAGATAGTACCAATTAATACTTCATCCCCACTAATTTTTTCAAAACAAACAAACACCCAAGACAAAGAACCTTTGACTTTGGTCAATCTTACCTTGGTTGGTACCTGAGAACATTTTCAGACGTTGATGTCTCTCTTTGTGGCAGAAAGTTTCTGTGACACAGAGTAAAATAAAAACACAGGGAAGTGCATTTAGGTTAAACCAGTTCGACTGGAAATTAAAAGGTGTGGCAAAACACAATGCAATCTGAAAAAAAATTATGACTCATCTTCTCAGAATTCTAAAGACAGTAACAATGACGATCCAGTACGTTTGACACTTTTGTCCGTAGTGTTAACACAACATGATGCTTCCTATCATATAACTATACACAAGTTTCTTCACTTATGTCTAGAACACAAATATCTGTTTAAATGCCACATGTTTACATAATTACAATAAGTCATATTTTATTTTACTGTACAGTATTTTGTTTTTCATTGTGTTATCTGATTCTATTATAATTAACTTATTTCCGCATTAACTTGCACATTGTGTGGCATGCACCATTCTTTCTAAGTTTTATTTTTTTCTATTTCCTTTTGCAATTTGTTTAATTTATTTGATTAACTCTGTATTTTATTGGTCGCTTTGTGGCATAAGCCTGTGATTTAAGTGGCAAATGATGCTGTAGCAAGTCTTTACTTTATCTTACTTGACAAAACTCGGCACACTGCACTGTGCTTTCGTTACCACTGAATCTGCACATTTTATATACAAATATATGTGATGAAAATACAATTCTGTAATTTTAACTAATGTTCTAAAGTGACATTTCATAAAATTAAGATGTTTCCTACCTCTCACACATCACACAGGATGGCACTGGCATTGATGGAAAGCACTCCCCGGAAGGCTTTACTACCCATCATGCTCTGGGGCAGGCCCAGGTCTCCAAGGAACTGATTGAGCTGAAGAGAGAAATCTTCAGCTTTAAGGAAGCCATTGAGAGGAAGATGTGCCAGAATGACACTACCATGACAGCTACTAAACTGTAATGGAAACGCAGCATAAAGTGAGCCTGGCCTACCTATAACTTACTAAGCCGTGCGAGGCCCTGCAGTGGAAAAGCGGCATTACTGTATTGTTGAAGGTCCTATGACAGCATTTCTGTTTTGATGCTATTCCATTTTCATCTTTAGGCATAAGCATCAATCTCGGCCAAATGTCTCTGGGTAAGGTGATCCGTGCCTTAGGGATAAAAGCAAGAGCTCACCCGTCTCCTTAAAGGTATGCTTTCAGCCTGGCCTAACAAGGCCTAACCACACCAGTGGCGTTTTCTCCCGGAGGCCAAGGGAAGCCAGGCTTCCCCTGTTTTTTCGGATTGTAGTTATAATTTTAATAAATAAATAAAAACACTTTTAGTTTTTAGTTTAGTTTTGGAAATTATTCTTTGCTGTGTGTTGCTGCCGGCCCATCTCTCTCCCATTCTCATTAGGCGCTTTCACACCGGAATACTTTTACCCATACTTTTCCAGTTTAGTTCCGATAGTGCCTGGAATTTTGCATTCACACCAAAAAGAGAACTTAGTTCAGAGAACTTTTACCTGCTGCTGGGAGTCCCAGCAGCTTCTACTGAAGCCAGTCCCCAACTCCGGGGACTTCCGGCCGGGGACTTCGGGTGGCAGTATACGCCGTGAAGTGGTTTGCGGCCTGCCAGTAAACCCAAAGCAGAAGAAGAAGAAGTGACATCAGCAG
>NW_011336987.1:0-3122 GCF_000735185.1 Notothenia coriiceps
AATCTGCATTTGGGTCCTGCTTGTTCCACAAACCGTGACATTTAGCTGTATTCTCACTCTGATGCAATTAAGCCAAAAAAAAGCAAAACCTGGTCAATATAAATCTTATTATAACTCTGCTCGCTTTGCCCTTGTAATCTGGTTATAACAATTGTGCCATAGTTTAAAATACAGCATTAAACTGTATTATTCTTTTGGTGTGTTGACGGTGGCGTAGAGGAGGCTGGGATCAGCGGAGGCAGCAGAGGAAGAGGAGGGAGCTCTCACAGTGCTGTAGCTCACTGCTTCATCTTCATCATCATCATCATCTTTCATCATCATCATGAGCCTGCAGGCAAAGAAAAGGGATTCTCCTGCTGATGTTCAGGTGTATATCAGTATGTAGTGTCTCTACTTTAAAGAGTCCTCTCCTGCTGATGTTCAGGTGTATATCAGTATGTAGTGTCTCTACTTTAAAGAGTCCTCTCCTGCTGATGTTCAGGTGTATATCAGTATGTAGTGTCTCTACTTTAAAGAGTCCTCTCCTGCTGATGTTCAGGTGTATATCAGTATGTAGTGTCTCTACTTTAAAGAGTCCTCTCCTGCTGATGTTCAGGTGTATATCAGTATGTAGTGTCTCTACTTTAAAGAGTCCTCTCCTGCTGATGATCAGGTGTATATCAGTATGTAGTGTCTCTACTTTAAAGAGTCCTCTGCTGCTGATGATCAGGTGTATATCAGTATGTAGTGTCTCTACTTTAAAGAGTCCTCTCCTGCTGATGTTCAGGTGTATATCAGTATGTAGTGTCTCTACTTTAAAGAGTCCTCTCCTGCTGATGTTCAGGTGTATATCAGTAAGTAGTGTCTCTACTTTAAAGAGTCCTCTCCTGCTGATGTTCAGGTGTATATGAGTAAGTGTGTGTGTGCGTGCGTGCGTGCGTGCTTGCGTGCGTGCGTGTGTGACTGGTTGCATGCACAGTGCTGATATGTTATGTTATGATGTTATGATGCACTACTGCACTTCTACTCTACACAGTGTTTTTTTTAAATTGACTCAACATTGATAACACTTTCCCCTAAATTGCTCCTGTGGGGATTGTACTCCACAGTATTGAGTGTATGTATGTCGCTTTGGATAATAGTAAAAGTTCATAAAAACACACTTTATATATATAAAAGTCTAACAAGTGACATCTAATATACTTTTAAAAAATAATTAGTTATACTTTTACTTCAGTAAAGGATCGGAGTACTTTTTTATATAAGTATAATGTGGTGTTGCGACAGTCAGACAAAACTTTTTTTTTAAATAATGAACCAGTTTTACACCGTGCAGAAACCGTGTGCTGACAAAGTGATGGATTGCACAGAAGTCACAAAGATACAAATAGAGAAATGAAGCCCATCTCTGCATGAACAGAAAACACACTTATAGTCACTTGACTGCACCGTGAGGGAAACATGTGAAAACATCTGAAGGAGAACTCACCTCGGCTGAAGAGTATCCCGAAGAGTACTGCTCAAAATCTATCTCCTCGTCACTGTGAAGACAAGCAGGAAGTTCTTTAAATCTGTCTTCAAACACACTGACATACTTCAAATTATTCCAATATGACATTGTTTTTTTAAATGGAGGATTTTCTGATTAAGACAAGTGAGATTTTCTGATAAAATGCAGATTTCTAGAACTCAATCGAACACTGTTCCTACATCAAAACTCTCCCAAAATGAAGTCATACTGCCTCAAATGTAAACAAAAAAAGCACCTTAGTCTTAATAACTCAAGGATTATATATATTAAATAAAAAATCAAATACAGGAGGGCGTCAAAAAAAAGGAATTAGAAATCTATGGAAAGACTTAATTGATCAAAGTGGATTTAAATCCATCTTTTCTCCAATAAAGAACTAAACAAACACTACATCTCTCAAACAGGTGGAATACATGTGAGTTAAGGTGATTTCTAATCCCTTAGGATTCCTCTGCCAGCCCAAAAAGACCAAGAAAGTCTTTATGTTTGTTTAGAAAAACATGAAAGGAGTATCCTTTGAGTGCAAAATGCAATTTGGAGTCGCCTGTTTACAGCCAGCTCTTTGCATGGTACTAGAGATGGAAGACCAGAAGACGGTCCAATGAAACTCACCTACTTTAAACACTTAGACTTTATAGAGTTTTGGATATGTGCCCATATTGCAACACCAAAGCTGGTTGAACCTGTCTGAAAACTTTAAAAACAAAAGTCTATTTGCATGTCTGTATGTCAACAGGAGTTTGAGAATAATATTGACTTCCATTATTCATGAAAAGAGCTATTAGAGATAGTCTTCTTTTTTATATAAGGGCAAAAATTGAATATTCTGTGCATGAAAACTGTCAACTGTATCTCTACTGAGGGACACTAGAGCTGGACAAATGCTAAATATTCTAGTAAATTCCAAGGTGACATGTTCTATGGACAAGATGTAAAACGCTAAGTAGATCAGTGAGTGTGTTCAGGCAGAGGTGGGAAGTAGTGGAGTACAAATACTTTGTTACTCTACTTAAGTACATGTTTCAGGTATCACTACTTTACTCCACTTATTTTTCTGACGACTTTCTACTTCTTACATGTTGAACACAAATACCTGTACTTTCTACTTCTTACATGTTGAACACAAATACCTGTACTTTCTACTTCTCACATGTTGAACTCAAATACCTGCACTTTCTACTTCTTACATGTTGAACACAAATACCTGTACTTTCTACTTCTTACATGTTGAACACAAATACCTGTACTTTCTACTTCTTACATGTTGAACACAAATACCTGTACTTTCTACTTCTTACATGTTGAACACAAATACCTGTACTTTCTACTTCTTACATGTTGAACACAAATACCTGTACTTTCTACTTCTTACATGTTGAACACAAATACCTGTACTTTCTACTTCTTACATGTTGAACCCAAATACCTGTACTTTCTACTTCTCATTTTCCAAACAGGCTGGTTCCTTTAGTCTGAATGTGTGTTTGGTGGCGTGATCATTATTATTTAGAGTCATTGCGTGCCTATTGATTTGAACACGATCCGTGTATCCATCATTTCCTGGTCTTCTCTAAAGAAGAGGGACCAATGAAAACGTTGTCATGTTGCCGTT
>NW_011336988.1:0-4337 GCF_000735185.1 Notothenia coriiceps
ATAAACATTAGAAAGTGATGCTCCTGACTACCATACAAGTTTAAGAAGATAATATTGGTTTTAAAGAATTCAAAGCTATAAATAAACAGCAACAGGCTCTTTAACCAAGGCACTGTTAGCCTAACATGTAAACTAGTTGTTCACACTAATCCTAATATTATCACTTAATATTAGCAAATTCTATTTTATTTTTTAAAACATATTGATGTAAATACATACACATATCGATTTGTTGTATAAATATTGCAAATCAAAACCTTTATTCACTAATAATTACCAAAAATCGTAGTTCTATCTCCTGTTATCAATGCATTCACATTGCCCGCCATGAACTTCCGGGGAACAATCCTCGTCTGCATGAACCACGTGACGATAACCGTTTTTGGACTTCCGCTGTCGTAACTCTTCTATCTATATGGCGCTGCTACTAACTATACCCGCGGTCAGAGAGCGGAGATGTTTACCCTTTGTTATGTAATATGACGCGTTTGACGTATGACCTTCAAAAAAAGCCGTTTTTAAGAGCAACTCAAAATTGCTCCTTTCCCTCTGAATTCCTGCCCTTATGTCTCGTAAAACATTCACTTTTTTAATTGTAATTTTCAAGCAAGTTTAAGCATAAATGTAGAAAAAACCAACAACCTGCAAGATGCTCTTTAAGGGTAAACAACACAACAGCTTTAGAAAAAATGCTACTTAGCATACTGATGACATGCTTTGGTAACCGTGGGAACGCTTTGCTTCATTAACTTGCCACTAATCAATTCACTAGATACAGTACGTTAATTAATAATTTTATGAGTATTACATTTATAGGTTACCATAAATAATGCTGGTGATGTGAACATTGAAAAAAAGCATACAATATTAAAAACAAAAGAATGAATCTGAAATATTACATAAATGATGATTTTCATGAAGAAAGTCAGGATACAATAAAAGAGTCCCGCATATACAGGGCTGCTGAACCTATGAGGAGCATTTTTACAATCTTCACTTTCAAACTACTTCTGTATTATTTGTTGCACATTATTAAAATTAAAATAAATACTAAAAGTGCACCTTATGCCAGTGAGTGTGTCAACAATGTGACCATATGTCTTGAGAGCCTTGTGGCTTAAAGCACCAACATGCCGCTTGCAGCTGTTGGCATGAGCTTGCACGTTCGCAGTGGCATAATTACACCATGTGTGCTGGCCTGGAAAGTGTCTCTCAAAATATGATACATCGCTCTTTGTTGATGTGACAACTGCACACACAGCTGATTGTTGGTGACTGATTGTCACCATGAGCCATATACTCAATCCCTTCGCCTACAAACTGCAGTAAACAACACTAGAAACCAACGGGGAATCTCAAGGTTTGCACTATTTATTATCGGTAACATTTGTTGTTGTTTTTTTGTTTTTTTTATAACTTACAACACATTTCCATGTCACACAACTCTACCAAATGTAAATATCAATATGCATGGCATTCACTCACTTCCTACTTCCACATCTCAAAGCATTAATGGAATGTAACGTTTTTGTTGGTGCATGCACATTTTTTAAACTAAGGTGTTTATCAGAGGAGGATTTTGGAAGTGAATCTCCATAAAGCAAAATAAAGTGGCCCATCATGTAAGATGTAAAGTTGAGCACAGAAAACACTCCCAATGTCAAAATGGAGGGTTTTGTTATGGTAATGCCAGAATACTGTTGTTTAAAAAACAATGATTTACTAATGTTTAAAACCAAGCAGCACCTTTAGAACTTTAAAAAAACGTTTCTATGTATATATTAACCGACTTGCTCTTCTTTATTGCAGAACACTTTGTTGTGTGAGTAATTGTTTCTCTAATTTGGGACTTGAAAAGGACAAGCTGTATGTCACTGCACAACAAGCTATGTGCACAGTACTCTAGTCACATACTGACCCAAGAGAGTGCAGCAAGGATGAATGACCGTGATAATACAACTGGTCTCCAGGCAACAAGGAGGTAGTTTCTTTTGACGAGATAGAAGCCAGGGGATGAAAACATATTAAGTAAATTAATTGAAAAGAATCTCAAAAAAAGAGGATTTAGAGATATGAATGCAGTCCCGCTTGTGGGGAGATGTATTGAGAAAATAAGGGATGGTAAAACAAATTTTCTCTCAATTATGTATCAGGCTTTTGTTCCATGGACGGTTTCACATTGGAAGCTTGGGACTCACTTGTACGTGTAATCTCTTCAAATTAGGCCTATTTGGTTTTCTGACAATTATGTTGCTAATCCATTTCAGTTATCCTACAAAGGAGTGTTTGATTTATGATAATATGTCGTTGCATACAAGTGATTAATTTTGTTATGTGATCTGATATATGTCCTTCCATTGATATTTATTACAAATCAAATTACAATACCAGGTGTTAGTAGGTTTAGTACTCCAACAAATGCCATAGAGTAGAAATAACAGTAAACAAGTAAAAAGTAACTTTAATAATAATACTTTAATTTAGGGCTACCAACATGTATTATTATATCGTGCTTATTGTACAATACAACACAGAGGTCTACTATAAGTACAGTTTTTTCCTTATTTCCAGCAACAGCAGATTGCCATTTTATATTGCAAAACACAATAAAACATCTTATGTGTTAACATTCAGGTAAATGTGTTACCAATTTGTGTTTGTGATTTGTTGTGCATGGTTGGAAGCCAATAGCGAACCAGGTTAAAGTTCAATGACGGGTATAAATAAAGCCACGCCTCCAATGTCCAAGTTCGTTGAATTAAATGTCACTGTCTCGGATGCTTCGTTATTCCTCCGATTATTTGGATGCAAAACAGCAATGAACGTAAAGCTTACTCTGTTAACAGGTGATGGGCCCTGAGACACCCAAATAAGTATTTCCGGCGTTTGTCCACCGATGGAAAGTCGCAACGTAACACGTGTGGATTAGCAAGCTAAGCTAGCGCCATGAGCAGGTTGAGCGCAGGTTCCTGTAGCCGCTGGTCTCGGCTAGTGTTTGATGGGGATGAAAATAACTATGAACTGTGGTAGACTAAATTCTTAGGCCATCTTCGCTTACATCGACTGAAGAATACTATTTTAAGGAGCCCTACGGACATAATTGAGGAAGATGAAGAGGCGGACGATGAAGGGAATAATGAAGAGGTTTATGCAGAGCTTATCCAATTTCTGGATGACAAAAGTTTGTCCCTTGTAATGAGGGAGGTGGCGGATAATGGTCGGCAGGCATTGAAGATTTTAAGAGACTATTATGCTGGCACAGGTAAACCACGTATTATCAGCCTATATACTGAACTGACATCACTCCTAAAGTCAAGCAGTGAAAGTGGGACGGAGTATATAATACATGCAGAGACCGCCATCACCGCTTTGAGAAACGCGGAGGAGAAATTAAGTTATGGGCTTCTTGTAGCAATGGTTTTGAACTGCCAGAATAATTTAAACCATTCGCCATACACATCACACAAACACAGACAATACGTTTTGCTGAATTTAAGACTAAGCTCCGCAGCTATGAGGACACTGAGCGAATGCGCACACCGCCACCAGAAGAGCACATCATGAGGGTGCGGGAGCAGTTGAGAGCGAGACGACCCTCTGTACCAAGAGCATGGGATAAAGGAACCAAGTCTGCAGACATTGTTTGTTACAGATGCGGCCTGAGTGGACACAAGGCCAGAACGTGCCAACATAAGCTGGGGTGCAGACATTGTAAAAGCAACACGCATCGGGATGCAGCCTGCAGGCGGAAGCAGCGACGGGAGGACGACGCGCGGAAAGCTTCGGATGAAACGACTGGCGAGGAGTATGCTTTCCGAGTCAACGACGTGGACAACAAGGTCCAGCCAGGGCGCAGTATCACCAAGAGAGGACTGATGGTGGACACAGGGGCGACTTCACATATCATCACGGATGTAACAAAGTTCAAGAGGTTTGATGATGACTTCCAGGCTGAATCCCACTGTGTGGAATTAGCTGATGGTACCAGGTGCAATGGTGTAGCAGAAGGAAGAGGGGACGCTGTGGTTATTATGGTGGACAGCATGGGGAAATGACACAAAACAACTCTGAAGAAGGCGTTGTACATCCCATCGTACCCCCAATAAATGTTTTATGTGAAAGCAGCTGCTACCAATGGAGCAACGGTAACTTTCAAGCAGGGCAAAAAAAACAAGAGTGACACAGTGCAAGCAACAGAGAGATGTATGGCCGATACAGCCCCATACGGGAAAGTAAAATGTATCAGGTCAGACAATGGCACAGAGTTCACAGGGAGACATTACCAAGCATTACTATGCAGTAATAAGATAAGACATGAAAAGTCAGCACCGTATTCC
>NW_011336989.1:0-3849 GCF_000735185.1 Notothenia coriiceps
TCCCCTATATTGTTGGTATGTCCTTGTTTGTGTCTCCGGGCTTTCTTAAATAAGAAAAATTAAATCAAAGAGCATGCGTTCACATGATACAAGACTTTCTGGTTCATAGAAGGTTTTGCCGCATACTGTTGTAATTAAACTTTAAGCATAGGAGAAAGAAGTACTCAGATTATATACTCAAGTATAAGTTGCAATACTACAGTATAAAAATACTCAATCACAAGACTGTACTTAACGTAAAAAGGTTTAGCATTAAAAAAATACCAAAAGTAGAAGTATTCAATATGAAAAATGGCTATTTAAAGCACCAGATATTTCAAATTATTGTATTAAATGTATCTAACACCATGTGTTCACTACTTGGTAAAGGTTGGGTTTAGTTGAATTACTTCATAGACTACTGGCTCAGCTCAACCTATAATAATATATTATAATGTTTGTCTGTTTATTTTTCTATTTATAAACTAAATCTGCAAAGAAAATAACAACTAAATATGTCAAATAAAGTATAACATTTGCCTACAAACTAGTGGAGTAAAAGTATAAAGTATTGTAATGTAAAAACACTTAAGTAAAGTTAAAACCCCACATTTTTTACTGAAGTAATTGAACATTATATTACATGTTAGACGCTTTTTTCCAAAGCGACTTACATACTCAATACTGTGGGCAATCCCCACAGGAGCAATTTGGGGTGAAGTGTCTCAGGGAGACAACGACATACTGACTGCAGTGGGGTTTGAACCTGTGACCCCCTGATCCGAACACCAACGCACAACCCACTGCACCACACGCCTCCCTACTTGTACTTAGTTACATTACATCAATGGCTTTAAGCTGAGCATCTGCAGTGACATGAGTCTGTAAATACCTTTATATATACAGTCTATGGTAAATACACATGTGGATGAATAAAGGACACAAAGCAACCCAGAAAAATAGATAACTTTAACAATTTTATTTGTGAAAAACTACAAGCAAAATTCATAAATAGACGTTTCTATTTGAAGCGGAGGAAACTGATCAGGTTAGCCTATAAGCGCAAAGTCGTGCACATGCCAGAAACATGTATTATTTTAACATTATAAGCTAGACAAGGAGCCGTGATCCTCTGGAAATGCGGCGTACATTTCCACACCAGGAACATAATGTGACCATTTCACAAGGAAACAATGACACATCAGCTAGAAGTTAAACAAAATGCAATAAACGAAGAATGGATTATCGTACTGTCCCTAACACTTTTTTTTAATACTTTTTTCTCTTTTTGAAACCGAGCAATAACTTTAAAAAGCATTGTACAAGACACTGTAATAGGAAGAAATGAGTTTGTATAATACACTTCATTGGAAATTCACGGTTAAGGTTATACAGTCAGTAAACAAGCCTTCTTTATATTGGTCTCTGACAAACAAAGCTAAAAAATGTAACCATCTTTACACAGTAAATTAAGGTTACTGGTCGCACACAAGAACAGAACTGCTTGCGCGGAAACAGGAAACAAAAGACTTCAGCTCCAATGCCATCATTCATAGTGTGTTGCCCCTTTTGAAAATCCTATATACAAGCAATAATTCATATATTCAGCAAATGTCAATAATTTAACAATGAGTCCTTTCTGTCGGAGTCCTCGGTCAAGTTGCAGATAAGGCGTGGCTTTTTAGGCCCATTTCTAAGATTGCATTACAAAGCATGGTTTCTTTTTATTTCCTCAGTTAAAAGTGGATTTGTCTCCCCCCTCTGACCCCTCTCGAGTTGAATTCACATTGCTTCTCCTCACTTGGAACACTTTATTCCTTATTTGTATGCAATCATGACATTATCTTAAGAGCAGGAGATCCTCATGGACTCATCCCTCTTGGACTTTGCTCACATGATTATCTTCCCTACGTGTGAAACTGAAAAGCTCTTAGTGGACACAGAACAAACCCCTCACATCCTACAGTGGGATGTTTCTGGGGACTTGTTGACCCCCACCTCACCTGGTTTTAGTTGCTTTGTGAGTCTGTGGGAGTGAAGACGGGGGGTTACTAAGGTCAAAGGATTCAATCCGGAGCTTTTCTCAGCATTTCTCTTGCTTCAAAAATTAGGGCAACATCCACCAACTGGGTGTTTTTGGACTCACAGCATTGATCATTTGCTAAGGGACAAACGGACAATAAGAACACCATTAACATGGATTATATTAGTCTTTATTTGAACTGTTATTCATCTCACACATTAGATAATTGCATTTCAAATTGTTATTTATCTGTCTATGTATCATGTCATTATGAAATTCCTTTGGTCCTTCAATAAATAAAACTAGGATATCATATACACATTTATTCTTTATACAATTTAATACACTTTTAAAAGGAAATTATGTTGGTCTAAGTATCAGCTAGGGGAATTTAAAACCCTTAAATAAGCCTTGCTGTACTTAAAAAATAATTGAAAGAGCATTTATGTTTTATAAACTACTGCAATATTTGTTTGCCTTCAATGACAGGAGTCTTAAATTAATTTAAATTAAAACAACACAAAAGGTGAATTGTCAATATTTTGCAAATTGATCACGTCTTTGCACTTTGTTTTCTCTGATATTTCATGTTGAGAGAGTGGAGATTTAAAAAGGGGGAAAAAGGCGGAGGATTACAACCAAAAATAAAAAGTAAAGTGTGATTCACAACAGCTCGACACAACACTTTAAAGTTCGGAACGCTTTCACCAACAGGAGCCGCGTGGAACCATCCTTCAGTCACAACAGAAGAATAACTCTCTAACTCTCTAACTTGGAGCCAGGAAAACTCAATATCCATGAAAGGAATACGGAAAAATAGCAAACAGCTTTTAGTGTTTTACACAACAGCCTACACTGTACAGTTAAGGACATAAGATACTGTATAAGAGAACTGCTATAGCATACTAAATCATAGACAATCTAGCTGAACAAGTCTGACCCTCAGATGACCTTCGGATGAACAGACGGAGGTCGGAGTGAGACAGTGTTATTGAGAGAAAAGTGAATCTGAGTAATCAGTCACATTGAGTGAATGGGCGTTTCCAGATCTGCAAAACCGCTTCACAGTGTATGTAGCACCAGTGTGTGTGTGTGTGTGTGTGTGTGTGTGTTTATGTGTGTGGTGTCATATCATCTTCATAAAAACACTGAAGGAATGATCGATCGTCAGGGCTACACAGCAAAGCTTGAACATAAAGGAGGAGAATACCAAAGTATACAGGTGCGATAGAGCGGTGCAGGGAGGACGTATTTACCTGGAAGTAAGCTGCGCATGGGTTCCCTCGTCTCAAAGCCAATGGGATCTCTCCATAGGATTTTGGAAAATAGCTGGAAATAAGGTCTGTTGAAAACGAACCTGTTGTGCTATAAACGAACCGCAGACCTTATTTCCAGCTATTTTCCAAAATCCTATGGAGAGATCCCATTGGCTCTGAGACGAGCGAACCGGTAGTGGTGAAATGCTAACTCACTTCCTGGTTATAGGACTCGTCACTGCACCACTCTATAGGGAGTAAGGGCAATAATAATAGTTATTGAAATGATGTTGGGGTTATTGTGCCCAGCGGAGATTATCTTCTTTACAAAAACAAAACAAAACATGGCCTCACATCCACGTACAAATATAAAATAAAACAAGTGTCTCGATGCTACCGCGAGGGGAGTTTGGGGATGGGAGGGGGGGAAGGGGTTATTCCTTGTAGCCCGAGTTCGCCCCCAGAAGAGCATTTAGTTTCCCTCTCATCCATCCTCTTAGCATCGGGGACTGGGGATGGAATGGAGGCAGGGGGCAGCGATGGGGAAAAAGGGGGAAATCTCTCCATCCATAGTGTCCAGAAATGTGGGAG
>NW_011336990.1:0-5395 GCF_000735185.1 Notothenia coriiceps
TTTTCGGGCAGCAAAAAAAAGTCAGACATTATACGATTTAAAATAAAAACAATAATCGTGGCTTGATATCGAGTAAGGACATGTTTTTATGAGCCCCACAGCTCAAGACCCGACCGGACAAAAAGACAGAAACATACTACCAATGGAAATACATTGCTTTTAAAATCGTTCTGTGTGACACGAAAAAAAGGGCGAAATCGTGTTGGTGAGCACGAATCAATAGATTACATTTATGTTGTGACCATAACACGAAATGCCGTGAGACTGGGTTGGAGTAGTAGTGGTCCTGTTTTCCACCAGTTCTCCGCTGCAGACGAGAAGTAGAACCTCACAATTAGCGGCCAGCAGGCAGACTGCTGTCGCCACATTATCATTTGGTTTTTTGTCATTCAGTTTTCATGTTTGATTATCTCCTGCGCCAACAAACTTTAAGTGGACCACCCAGCCGGGCTCCAATTATAACTCTCGCTCTGCCCTCCCCTGACTCAAAGGACAGAATTACAAGTGGACACCTGTCAATCTGCTTAATTAACAATGATCTGAAAGTGTATAGACCTCCAGTCTGCGGCGGACAAAAGCCAACGAGGATTACTCTTTAAATCCTTAAAACACGCGATGTGTGCACTGTATTAACGCCGGGATTACAACGGCGCTAAACAACTAAACGCCTCGCTCCGCCTCTTTTCAATTAGTGCGGCGACTATTTGACTCAGCAGCAGGACAGTAACTCTTTCTGCACAACGGAGACAAGCTGGAGAGACACATTTCAGATAGGATTTAAAAAGGTCTGAATGAGAGACAGCTGGCTTCAAATCAGAGGAAGATTTGACTGGGATCAACAATAACAGAGCTGTCTGGGCTCCATACAGCATCGGACCTCCACTCAAATATATAGTATTTTAAATCACGTAAACTGATGCACAAGAACTCGCATGTTTTTTGGCTTAAACACGGGACTTTCCACCCAAATTATAGTAAAAAACAACTAAGAACATGTCAAATAATGTCACTTCTGAAGGGACCAAGGAATACGTATTTTTTGGTGTTCAAATGTATATTATTTGGCACATGATTGCAGCGAGCACTGACCGCTATTGTAAGCTGATTGTGACCTTCAATTACATTTCCAATGAAAGTGACGTTGTGTGACTCCCATCACGTTAACACCCTTAAACTTCTCCCCACAATAAATATTATTTAACGTTGTTCCACTTTTACCATTTATCTAACGAAAGTATTTGTGTTGATGTCAAACTTCCTTACAGCCAATAAATATCCTTCGAGCTTCAACAATAAGTCTCTCTTAAAGTCAATGATGTTCAGTTTTTAGGATGTTTGAGGGTACAGTGTTTGAATCAATGTTGAGTATTAATGACTTAGAAACAAGCTGAGGCGTCAGAAAATGAATAATCTACAAATATATGTTTTTATAAAACGTTTTAAAAATGAAAATGTGTGTTCGAGACATTAAAGCAACGTTTTAAGAAAATACATGGTCTGTTGTCACCAAGGCCTCGTGTACTAATACAACTAGTACAATCCTGACTTCAAATGCAACACAAGCTGAAGTACACAAGTATAATCACTTTCAGATACTTATCTCATGTGTTTTTAAATGCGTTTTAATATGAACAAAGTAACTATGATTATTAAAACTAGTAAAAACGACAATATTTGCCTCTGAAGTTAAGTGGAGTAAAGTATAAGAGTATCATAACAAGTAGTATTTTGTCTACTAATAAAACTAGTACAATCCTGACTTCAAATGCAACTCAAGCTGAAGTACACAAGTATAATCACTTTCAGATACTTTGTAAAATACTGTGTAGTATAGTACAGTCCTGTGTTATTAGGGATGCCAGAAACTGACCATGATCAAATTTGAAAATCGGACAGCCCTGGATATTAATCGATTGTTCGCCTGAGCTGCCGGCTTCCTCCAAGCTTACAGCAAAACAAACTGGTGGTGTGACCAATGGCCATTTACAATTATTAATACTATTATTAGCATTAGTCTATATTTTGATTGAAACTAAGCCAGAAAAAAAATGAAAACATAAATAAAATAGAATTTAAAAAAATAATTTTCGATTATGGAGAATGTAACGAATATTCGAATAATCAAATAATCGCTGGCATCCCTATGTGTTATAAAATGTGTTTTTATATGCGTTTTAATATGAAGAAAGCTTGTTAAAACCAGTAAAACAACAATATTTGCCTCTGAAATTAAGTGGAGTAAAGTATAAATGGAAATACTCGAGTAGTATTTTGTCATAATGTTACTTTACCTAAGTATTGTGCATAGCGTAGTCCCTGTGTTCCTCCTTGTTACAGAAGCTATTCAGTGCAGTTGTTACTCTGAAGTGTTTGCAGGCTTATCATCCTCTGCGGCCGCTGGATGAATCCGTTACTTTGGTTAAAATTTGGTGTCAGTGTGTGTCAATAAAGACAAGAATGGCCCCCTGCAGAGACCCCCCTTCCTCCCCAAACCTTATTAAACTCCAGCCGGTGTTTCTGAGGATCACAAAGCCTGGCGGCGTGTTTCAGAGGCAGCGTGTTGACACATCACCGCAGGGGGTAGAAACGCCTCAAAGGGGGAAGTTAACTTTGGTTTCAACCCTCTTCACAACGCATCACACACCCAGATGCTTTTATCAGAGCGAGAGAGAGAGAGAGAGAGAGAGAGGAAAGGGGGGGGTTGCCGTTTCCACTCCAGAGTCTCATTACAGGCCAGGGTCTCCCACAACGCCAATCAGACCCCGAAAAATGACAAAAGCCCGGAGCAGAAAAGCCTGCGGTGATTACTGGCCGAGCAGAAAAAGTGTTTTTGGGACAAAAGCACCCGGCTGCAGAGAGAAGAGACACTTGTGCGGATAATCACATTCCTGCAGATGCTGATTTTATACTTTCATACTTTAGACCAGGTTTTTAATCTACTTTCTCTTCATGTTATGTAAGGTCTTGCATCGCCGATGACAACGAGAACATATATTATTAAGTTGAAACTTTACAATAGGGCTATTCAATTTTTTTGTTAACGTTTTATTTTTGGGCCATAGTGCCTTTATTCCAGAGAGGATGTTAAATTGAGAGATAGAGGGGAAGACAATGCCTGAAAACTTCTGCGGGCTCAGGTTTCAAACCCTCCTACTAGCTACTGTAGTGACAACCCACCTACTAGCTACTGTAGTGACAACCCACCTGCTAGCTACTGTAGTGACAACCCACCTACTAGCTACTGTAGTGACAACCCACCTACTAGCTACTGTAGTGACAACCCACCTACTAGCTACTGTAGTGACAACACACCTATTAGCTACTGTAGTGACAACCCACCTACTAGCTACTGTAGTGACAACCCACCTACTAGCTACTGTAGTGACAACCCACCTACTAGCTACTGTAGTGACAACCCACCTACTAGCTACTGTAGCTACTAGCTACTGTAGTGACAACCCACCTACTAGCTACTGTAACTACTAGCTACTGTAGTGACAACCCACCTACTAGCTACTGTAGTGACAACCCACCTACTAGCTACTGTAGTTACTGTAGTGACAACCCACCTACTAGCTACCGTAGTTACTGTAGTGACAACCCACCTACTAGCTACTGTAGTTACTGTAGTGACAACCCACCTGCTAGCTACTGTAGTGACAACCCACCAGTAGCTACTGTAGTTACTGTAGTGACAACCCACCTGCTAGCTACTGTAGTGACAACCCACATACTAGCTACTGTAGCTACTAGCTACTAGCTACTGTAGTGACAACCCACCTACTAGCTACTGTAGTGACAACACATCGGGGGGGATGTCTGGTGCCTTGCAGGAGCTGAACTGGGACGTGAATGAGAACATTTATATTTTGGAGCTTTACAGCGTGCAGCACGGAAGAGGTTCAGGGCTCCAGGTGAATTTAATTTTTGAGATCTGACCGAAAATGGTTTTTTTTGGTTCCCGAAGTTAATCTGAGATCTTTGACTTTAATGTCAGAATAATAATCTCATAAATCGCAAATACCAACTCACATGTGGCTTCAATCAACTTCTGTTGTGCAGATCTCTTTGTGCCAGGCCGATTTGATTTAGCTAGCACTTCATCCATTTTGAGGAGAATTAAAAGCTAAATGTAAGCTTCAGAAGCTTGATATATTAAATCTGATAAAGAGAAATCACCAGAACACAGAATCTCTTCTACAAATATAACGGTTTTTAAATGAAAATGTGTGTTTTCTCGGACATTAAAGCAACGTTTTGTGAAAATACATTGTCTGTTGTCACCAAGGCCTCGTGTGTTTGGTGACTAGAGGTGTAAAGACTACTCCGATCCTTTACTTAAAAGTAATCCTATGCAACTCAAGATGAAGTATTAGTATAGTCCTGTGTTATATCATGTGTTTTTATACGCGTTTTAATATGAAGAAAGTATAAAGTGGTAAAGTAAAGTATAAAGTGGCATAAAATGGAAATACTCGAGTACTCTTGTCATAATGTTACTTTACCAAAGTATTCACTTAGCCGAATATCACAAATCAAGTAATACTGTAGCCAATAATGATGAATACAATTGTTTGATGATTTTGTGTTGACTGCTTATCGGCGAAGTTGAAAAAGTTTAATTAATGACCGCCTTTTTCTTACATTATCACTTCCTTCAAAATGACCAGAACACAGCCAACGATGATGTAAAAAAATATAGAGATTAAAGAGAAATACATACTGGAATTTGTGTTTTTAAAAAAAGTTGAATATTCCAGAGAGTGGAACGTGTCATTTTAGATCAAAGTTAAGCAGGCGACGGCCATCATTTGAGCAAAAGATACAAGGATTTGTAACTTTAAATGGACACAAATAGATTAAATATCAGTGTTACAATGCCATTTAAGTTCTATCTTAAATATCTATGTAAAAAAGTTTAATAATTCCAGTTACTGATGGTTCAACGTGTCATTTTAGGCCAAAATTGAGCATGTGACGGTCATTGTTTGAGGAAAAAGAAGACCAAGGATGATGGAAAAAATATAGATTAAAGAAAAATATATAGAGATGTCCCGATCCGATCACGTGATTTTCAAAAGATCGGTAGAAAAAAAATCGGGGATCGGGATTTAAAAATAAATAAATTTATAAATGCTTTTTTTATTATTATTATTCAATGTTACAAAACAAAAATGACCATGTTCAAGTCTTAAAGTCATCCTGAGGCCTTAGTTTTGGTTTCAAATGACAGAACATCATGTATGTGTTGCTTCTTTGGGGCTTGTTTTCATAGACCTGGTTGCTTATTTCTCTCAAATCTGGCAACAGAGTGGGCAGGGCGCAGTGTCTAATTGTAGCAGTAAGCTAACGAGTACTGATAAGCTTTATTTTGTTTTGATCCAATGCTGCACAA
>NW_011336991.1:0-1969 GCF_000735185.1 Notothenia coriiceps
GATACCTGCGATCTATCAGCTGTTTATTTCACATGAGTTCCAGTGTGGCAGCTTTCAATGACGGCTCCCCCTGGTCGATTCATGATCCATTGCAATTGGTTTCATTATAATTAAATGTATTTATCAAGGGGGCGTATCAAGTCCTGCGGGGGGTTTTCCTTTTCAGCAGGGGCCCACCCCGTGCACGGGTAGGCGTCCGAAACGAAGCGCTACATCTGTACATCTGCTCCCTGATCTCACGGTGACTTGTAAGTGGCTGCTGCCTGAGATCAAATGCTGTGGTTTTATTAAATGTGCCAACTGCTAGGACTGTCTTAGGGAAGACAGCATTTAGATGCGCAGCTCCACTGTCTTGGAACAGAGACTGTCTTTCCTCTCGGAGGACGATGAGTTCTTCAGCGTGAATGTTGCTGATGAGAGCAAGCAGCAGCACGGAGAGCTCTGAGACTGCAGCCATTCTGCTCCGAGGTTTCCTCGTGAGTGTTGTGCAAACTCTGACACCGCTTCATAAGATCTGAGTCAACCCTCAGCAACAGCCTCTCATTGGTGGACCGACACACGTGACTTATTTATCTCATCATCAGTGGGAACTTTGAAGAGTTATCAAGCAATCTTTGGGTTTCGGACCGACGTCAAAACCATGCTGAAGGTGTTTAAACTTTTGACCTGAACATGTTGATCTCTTGAGTTTGCTGCACAGAGAGGGAGTGATCCTATGGTTAGAGTTGAGGGGGGCAGATACCGGTTTCATCCTGTTACACGTGGCCACAGAGAATTGTTCATTCTCACTTTCTGGCAGGTGGCCTATGCATTATGTTCTAGGCGGGTGACAGGACACGGGGGGCTGGAGTGGGCCAGATTCAACTAAGAGCAGAACACTGAGAAACAAATGTTGTTAAGTTTGTGCTGGTGTGACATCTTTCAGGGAAATGTGAAAGGAAATGGAGCCAAAACCACGGAGGCTGTCTTCAAACACAGATCACTGAGATATGGAAGAACAGCCTCACAGAGTGTATGACTGGTGCCTCTGATTCATGTCTATTGGTTATTTCTTTAAAGATTATGCATTAATTAAGATTAGCAAGAAAATAATGCATAGGCCACCTGCCATAAAGTGAGAATGAACAATTCTCTATGGCCACACTGTAACAGGATGAAAGATCACTCTAAGGTTACCTGATAACCCTAACGCTTCAAAGTTTCCACTGATTATGAGATACAGAAGTGCAGTTTATATAACATTATGGATCATTCATATTACATCCATAATCTACACATTTTACTGCCCCCCTTTTACACAAGGACACATGAATTAACATCTAAGACAAAAACACAAATAAGCCATCTAACAAGAGCCAGGGGGATCAACAACAACAAAAAGACACAAAAGTATTAAAGAGGCCTTGAGGAGCTTACCTAAAATAATAAGATTTCAGAAATATCACTATGAATCTTTTTTGCAATTTTCCAGGACTGTATTTTATAAAGAGACAGAAAAAACGATTGGGATTCACTAAACATGAATCTGGTGGGAGGCCCGGAGGCAAAGCAGAGAGAAGGGGGTTTGGGCCGATATCCTGGGGGCATTGCAAAACGAGAGCAGCAGCGGTGGGGGAAGTTCGGCAGGAAACCTCTGGAGGAACAGCAGTCGGAGTTGGCGGGACCAACGACAGGACACTGGGGGGTTGGAGTGGGCGGGACCAACAATACTACACTGGGGGGTTGGAGTGGGCCGGACCAACGACAGGACACTGGGGGGTTGGAGTGGGCCAGACCAACGACAGGACACTGGGGGGTTGGAGTGGGCCAGACCAACGACAGGACACTGGGGGGTTGGAGTGGGCGGGACCAACGACAGAACACTGGGGGGATGGAGTGGGCCGGACCAACGACAGGACACTTGGGGGTTGGAGTGGGCGGGACCAACGACAGGACACTGGGGGGTTGGAGTGGGCCAGACCAACGACAG
>NW_011336992.1:0-2341 GCF_000735185.1 Notothenia coriiceps
GGAAGAAGAACAAGAAGTTTGATACAACTTCTTCAGTCCAATGACGAAAAGGTTTACATACCAGCACTTTGAAATCTTAATTATTCAAAGTGAATTTCTTACTAAACCCAAAGAGAAAAACAACTTTCAAGAACGTTTCTTGTGTCTGGAATATATTGAACAAAGAGGTAATTTAATGAGTTCAAAACACGCAGGGTATCAAGCAGTGGGATACTTCAGGTCTTGAGATAGTTTTATGGGTGGGAGCTTTTGTTTTTGCCTCCTGGTGCACACAGAGATTACCATTAAGAGGCCCTGCTTTTCAGGATGTAATTAGATTTGAACAGAAAATATGTTTTGGTTTATTAAAAATATGTCTGTAAACGGCTGGGAAGAATTGGCACGCGAGAAGACAAAGTAGTTTCTCATTTTGTTGTGACTTTAAGGACGAAGTTGAGGATTTGAATTGAGCTAGGGATCAGGGTGTAATTAGGGTTAGCTCTGTGGTTTGAGGTTTAGCCTGGAAGGTCCTCACAAGCACAGTGAGATGTTTCTGCGACGGAGAGAGAGGAAGTGCCGATGTGGCTTCACGCTGCTGCTGCTGAGCTTTGATTTATGAGTCGGTGTTTAGCTGGAAACCAGTGGACCTGAACGTGGGAGAGATCGGACAAAATATCCCGTCCAGACTCGACTGTAAGCCCCCTGCCAGACGGAGAGAGAGAGAGAGAGACACATAACGGAACAAAAGAAACAAGAGAAGGATTTGAGTCTGTGAAAAAACCTGGAGAGAGAAGGAAGCTAAGACACACATATCAGAAGAGAGGTGTTCGAGGAGGCAGGAGTCAAGGAACGACAGGAGAGTTTTATTAGTCCAGAGTGCAGAACATCTGTTTCTCATTTAGCTTGTTTTCTACTCAAGCTGTCTGTGAGGCCTTAAAGCAACAGTATCAGAAAACTGCATCAACTGATATCTTTCTATATATTAGTGCGAGAGGAGGAATGAGGGGGAGGGGACCGAGTAGGATGATCAAATGTGAATCAGGCAGCAGAAAGAGTTTCTGATCAAGCATCTCAGAAGTCCTCCTCTCTCCCATCACCCTTTCATGCACCACCACTCTCTTTCTATCCTCCGGTACTATGTCTGAGGTGGCATACATTTGAATGACTGATGTCTGACTGAAGAGAGGATCCGCAGCCCCTCTCTCTCTCTGCCTCGCACACTGAAAGATTGTGTGGCCAGACGGCTCAACGTCTCACCGTCTCCGGGTGTTTTAGTCTACGCGTCATCCATAATGCATTTGACATAATCACTGTTGACATATCCAAAAGAAAAGACAGCCAAGGACGGAGGATGAATAAGGATCATGGAGCGGGATCAGCTGTGTGGTGCAGGTGACACAGCTCAGAGGATATGACTGGCAATATCCTTGACTTTTGTATTTGCCAACAAAAAAAAGAAACAAATCCAGCAAAGTTAGTCCTTCCCTTTTTAGAACTTTCCTACCCTCTCTGTTTGTTCCTGAAGACCTTGAAGACATATATTGTTTTTTAAAGGGGAATAGTACGTTTGATTGAAGCCATTATCAGCCATGATCTTAATTATTTTAAAGTATGTAGGATATATATTATTGAGGTTTAGATTCAAGTTAGTCAAGGCACAAAACCTCAGATGTGTCTAGTGACAGAAATAGAATAAATTACACACTAAAGTGACACAAATTCAGCTTTTCTGCAGAGTTGAGTCGTGTTTCAAAAGGCTTTCATTCCTATCAGTATTTAGTGTCTCTACTGTGACATGTCTCCATGCTTTAATGTTCAAAAAGCTCTTTATTGTTCTCATACTGCCTGTGCTGCAGCACCTCTTTTCACCCACTGTCTGAAACCAGAGCCCGAATCTACTCTGATTGGTCAGCTGGCCGGCTCTGTTGTGATTGGTCAGCGGCTTATACCTCATTCACACCAACGGTGTTTCAGGGCTGGTTTGGAGCTGGAGCTTATAAAGCACCGCGTTTTCCTGTTCACACCGCAGCGGAGCAGCCTCTTAGCTCCGGAGTCCGGTTCGTTCCGAGCACCAAACATTTTTCCGGCCGGAGCAAAAGCACCACATACGTCACGCTTACGTCGAGGCGGGGGCAGAGGCGGGATCAACTCCTGAACAACAACAAAAAGCTGGCGTTTTATCCAGTTTGTACACAACGATGGAGAAACTTAACAAGCAGCAGTGGTCTGGGCGGTGTGAAAAGAGCCGGAGCTAAACCGAAAAACCGGTTCTGAACCTGAAAAGCTCTAGCACGGAGCTTGAACCGGAGTTGCGTTGGTGTGAATGAGGTATTAGAGATGTCCCGAGAAACGTCCCCTGGAG
>NW_011336993.1:0-2630 GCF_000735185.1 Notothenia coriiceps
ATGAAGGCTATTAAAAAGTATTAAAGGGCATTTTCCAAGGTATTACATTTTGTAGCTTGTTTTCAATAAGTATATAAATTGTCCAAAGAGGTTGTATTCTACAGTGTGCCTGAATGTAATCATTGCGTAGGTGTGTAGTGTGATTCTGTGTAGTTTATTTATGGCATCCCGTTGGATTTGAAGTCATCTGAACAGGACATCGCACGCTCACTGCTTGATAGCGCGCGAAGGTCCGTTTACGCCGGTTGCTAAGCAACATCGTTATGGGGAAATGCAAGTTTGCGTCCAAATGGTTGGAAGATAAGGAGGAAGGACAATCCATACTGTAGGCCTATATAGTCAATGTGAGGTAAAGTGTGTAACCAATGTAACCGGTTACAACTCAAAGTGGTGATGAGGTCTTCAAATGTATGGAAAGGGTCTTAAAAAAGGTCTTAAAAGGTTTTACATTTGACTTCAGGATTCCTGCATATATCCTGATTAAAGCCTGAGTAGAAACAGTCGTGAGTAAATCAGATTTTTTTCTGAAATGCGGGAGAAATATGACCCCGTGAGGAAACCGGGAGAGGGCAATGAAATCGGGAGTCTCCCGCGAAAATCGGGAGGGTTGGCAAGTGTGGTGTGGATGCATCGGTCAGTATCAGGTGTGAATGAGCGTGTGATTTCTGTGTAACATTAACTCAGCGTCTAGTTCCCTTCCCCCCGGCCAGTGATGCAAATAGAAACATGCCTCTGTTTGCCTCGCTTACAGTACATGCGATCCTGCCTGATGCTGAAGGAGAGGGACAGGAGTTCAGGCTTCAGGCTGTTTTGTGTGTATTACTGTGTCACATGGGAAACATCTGCACGTAGGACAAATAGTGCTGCTGATCTAACAGAATATCTAGCTTCAAAACTAGATGATTTCTAGGTAGCTCTACATGAGAAAATACAAATCTCACCAGCCATACCTGAGGATGAGTTAGAACGGCATGTCCTTGTGTTGTTAACCTCTGAACTCATGAAGTGTTGCACACATAATAATAACTTTCATCCTGGTATATCATTCCCTGGAATCCAACAAACACATACTCTGGCATGAGGTGTGTGTTTGACCCTGTGTTGACCTTGTACTTTAATAGGAGTCATTTTACACATGTTCCTTGCTCCGTGTGAGTGTGTGTCCTGCGGGGTCTGGCTCCGAGGGTTTCTACGATCGAACCTTCGTCTGTTTACTGATAGAGCAGGCAGTTATAAGAGGGTGGGATGGAGGATCATTCCCGAGGATTATGACACTAATCTCTGCCTAACGGGACACCTATTCCCCTCCCCTCTCTGCCTCTTATCCACAACCATGTTTTGTTATTTGGTTGGTCTCTCCTACTCCTCTGAATGCCTTTAGTTTCACTGGAATTGGCTCCGTCACCTTACTGCCATTTTTCATTTTATTCTGGGAGAATAAATGATGGACTGTTGATGAAAAGGCTGACTCTTACGTCCTTAATGCATGATTATGCATATTCTACTGTATAAATCATATTATGACAGGAATTCACAGTACATTTAGTTTTCAAATGTTTTGTTCCTTCCCATCTTAAACACTCCATTAGCTCCATTCTTATACCCTAAATCAAACCATAATGACAAGTTTGCAAAACATATTAATAATCCAGATGCCACATTTACATGAGTCTTAAAGAGGACGTATTCTGCTAATTTTCAGGTTCATAATTGTGTTTTCTGCCTCGACTGTGACATGTCTCCATGCTTTAATGTTCAAAAAGCTCTTTATTTTTCTCATACTGCCTGCAGCACCTCTTTTCCCCCTCTGTCAAAGGTCCTTACACACCAAGCCAATTTCGGCCATCGATAGATGTCTGGCCGTCGATGAGCATCCTGCCGCTCTACTCAGATTGGTGTGTCCCGCCCATGGATGTATAATAAGAACTGGATACAGCGTGGGAGGCGGAGTCTCGTTCTTTCCTATGGGAGCTGCTCATTGGCGCATGAGGACAAAATGGCCCAACTTTTGAGGGAGTGAAACATCACAGATTACCCGTCATGCCTGGCTGTCAGAGCAGAAGTACCCGTATGTGCGCTCATAGAGCATGCGCAGTTGAGTTGCCCCTTAAGCCCCGCCCCCGAGCTCCCACTCTCAGATGTGCGTTCATAATGCCGAGGAAAATAACTCTCAGAATAACGTCATTAGCACATTTTACAACTTGAAGACCGCATAAGGGCTATACAAATGTTCATAATGGGTAGTTTAAAAAAAATTATCCAACGATTTACAGACCGCTCTTTCCCAATGTTAGTCAATGGGAAAAAGTGTTTCCGGGCCCAGCAACCCAAACGGAAGTGTAGTACCGCCGTTTGGCCACAACAAATATTTTCCTCAGAGTCCGGCGCACTTCCTGGGGGCTTGGTCCTGCCCCGTCGTGTCTTTTCGGCCGAGCCGACACCTTCCGCCGTCGATTCAACATGTTGAATCGGGAGGCTTTCGGCTAAAGGCAGTCGGCCAATGAAATCACTCTGATTGGCTGTTCAGCTTAGCGAATCAGTGCATGAGAAGCGAAACGGAAGTGAGGGACCCAAACAAACTATTAAGAAGGCAAATCTGAGATTTCATTTAACTCCAGCTCTCGACACAG
>NW_011336994.1:0-9361 GCF_000735185.1 Notothenia coriiceps
AAGTTAAAATTCAAGTCAAATCACATTAAAAATGAATTCATCTGTTACAATTTAAAAAGAATCAGCAAGGGAGCATTAAACGGCCCTTGCCCATATATGCTCGTCCAAGTGAAATGGCAAAAATGGTGGTCAACGCCAGCCATAGCACACTGAAACTGTAAACCTGCAATCGAAGAGTCCACAATAATCGACACAACCATTTCATGAGTTTATATAAGGGGGTGGGCTAAAGTGTAGGGGGAGGGGCCAAACCTTCAAGATGAGAGGAGGAAATCTGTTGTTGAATGCCTATAAAAGGTTAGTGAAAAACCATTTATAAGCTAGACGAAAACGGAATATTTAAAATATAGGGGCTTTCTAATGAAACAGAAAATCCTTGGTAAGGGAGCAATGCGATCTCTCCCACAAGAGGTATTGTGAAAAACCCCTTTATATTTTAATGAAAAATGCAGGTACATAAATAAAGATGCAAAAACCCGTGCCTTCATCACAGCTCTGTTCATCCAACAAGATCCTATGAGGTTAAAAACAGAGATATTAGGAACCGTCGAAAGGAGCGAATAACACATAAGACTCGCTACATTGGCGTTTTCTCCCATAAGAGACCAGAGGAGAAGCCAGGCTCCACCTGTTTTTACGAATTGCGTAGTTTTATAAATATATAATAAACATACATAACCACAACCACTTTAGTTTAGTTTCGAGAAATTCTTGTTGTGTGTGCGCCGGCCCGTCTCTCCCCCCATTCCATTGAGTATTTTACACAAGAAGTGAAACAGCAAATCCCTTCTTCTCACGCATGTTATGCGTAGACACAACAGTACGATTCATGGACATCATCATAGTTGACGAGGGCAGGCCAGCCGAAAATTGCTTCCTATTTTAAACGGGTGACAAAATTAAATAGGAGAGGATTCTGACCAATCAGAAATGAAGTCTCACAGTCATGCACCTGCCAACTGATGAATTGAGTCAAAGAGCCATGCCAAAGAGCGAGGAGAAGCAGCAGAACACGGCTGGACCTTCCCATTGCCTCACCAATCCACATCAACATCGCAATAAATTATGGTGCAGTGACCGCGTTCAAAAACGGAAGTAAGCTGCGGCTCCGGTTTCCCTCCGACAAATACGCCATGATTTCTCCATAGGGATTTTGGAAAATAGCTCGAAAAAAGGTCAGTGGACAAACGACCTGTTAGGTAAATCAGCGTTTGTTCAGTCCGATAATATCCACATGTCACCACTTTTTATAATTTTCGAAATCTCATAAATCTAATTCGATAGAAGATCATGATAGGTCCCTGCACCAACTCTCACCGCCGTTAGAAAGTAGCAAGCAACTGAAGCAAGTGCAATTATGAAGGTGTGGAGGATTTGAGTATTTAATCAGAAAATAATTGGACAAACTTCGCTGAGCGCAACAACACAATACATCTGATGAACAGGCCAATGCCCAAACTGGAGCTGTGATCAGCGAGGAACAAGGGAGCGAAACCGGAAATGTAAAACGTTAAAGGATCTCCTGATTTAGTTCGTGAATGAATGCTTAATTAGAGTTTCCGCTGGAGAGGTGCGTGCGGACTGATCGTCAGATAACAGGGCGTGTGTCAAGTCCTGCATCTGTATGATACAAACGTGTGTAAAATGATACGGAGCGCTGACACCCTACGTTATTACATTGGACACCCACACCCGCACACAACACCCAAGAAAGGACGTATTATTGGCTCCCTTTCCCACGCCACCCTTACGTAGGACCCCACTAGATCCGAGTGACACCCCTTAGTAGGTGGAGCCCACCTCACAGACGTCAGAGTCAGCTCCCCTCCGATCCCAAATAGGGGCAAAAGAGGCGGAGCCCGAGCGGGACTGCTGCTGAGCACAAGGCGGGCTCCAAGCTCTTTTTCTACTGAAAACCCACAACACATGGCTCATATGCTCAGCTCCACTTAATAAGACACAATTGTTCAACATATTTCCTTGACAATACTACAGCAGATGGGCCTGCAGGCGAACCACCGCGTTTCACCGCACCACCCAACACAACCCACCGGCAGACTCCGGCGGCCCACCACTGGGATAATTGGGGTCCCTTTTAATATATAACTCCCTGTTTAGAATTATGGGGCGTCATAGCCCTAGGCAAGGCAAGGCAATTTATTTATATACGCACCTTTCACAAAGTAATTCAAAGTGCTTACAAAAATGAAAGACATAAAAAATGGCATTTATAAATCAGTCATTAAAAAAAGAAAACTAATAAAATAAACATTAAAAATAAAAATAAAATGGAAAAAGTTACAGTGCAATTTAACGATGTAATAGTCTCATTAAAAGCCATAGACTATAAAAAAAAACATTTTAGCCAAAGGCTGAATCATAAACTAAACTGGATATATATTAGGGCTGTCAAGTTACGCGTTAACTCAAAAAAAAAACACGCCACAAATTATTTAGACGCGATAACACATGTGTGATTTTTTTCCTCGGCCGCCCGTAGTTTCAGAGCGCATCGAGTTTAAAATACATCTATGCTGGACAGCCCCGCCTCCCTGCCGCGCTTGTGGCAGACCACACTTCCACGCTCACCGGCAAGGCAACGACTGGCCATCGGGAGGACCGGGAAAGTGTGTGTGTATGGTTGGCGCGAGCGAGAGAGAGACCTACCGTGTATTGTTGTAAGCATCTGGTGCTAGCCTAGCTGCGCCTAACGAATATAAAGGAGGGTGTTTAATGAAGACAGAGAAAACATATGCCTTGAGTTGCACCCAGCCTCCAACGATCCAATCACTCACACACTCACCGCAAACTACGCAACACACACAACACACACACACACACACAACACCCACACACACACACACACACACACACACACACACACAACACACACACACCACACACACACACACACACCACACACACACAACAACACACACACACACACACACACACACACACACACACACACACACACACACACAACACATCACACACACACACACACCATCTGTATTGTCTTATTGTATGCAGAGAGGTTCCAGGTTGCATTGAGGCAATATTTGTAGTTTCAAGAGGTTGTTGTGTTAATATTCATCGAGAATATTTGTCATTGTCAAATGACTAATAAACATTAGCATTAAAGCATATTTTGTCACTCATATGTTGATAAGAGTATTAAACACTTGAAAAATATTCCTCTAAGGTACATTTAGAACAGATAAAAAATGTGCGATTAATTTGCGATTAATCGCGATTAACTATGGACAATCATGCGATTAATCGCGATTAAATATTTTAATCGACTGACAGCCCTAATATATATATATATATACATGTATAAAGGGTTACGTCCTTTAGCTGGCTAATAAGCTGTATAACAAGCTAAAGCTAACAAGCACAAAAAACACCTGCTAACATGTATAATATTATCATTTTACTGACGAAAAAAGCTGAGAGTAGACTTCTTGGAAGTTCTGTTAGTAGATTCAACCGCACAGCACGACATTTTAATTGTCTGATATTTGTAACAACATTCCCTAAAAGGCAAAATCACCACGAACACGGCTAAAGGGTCAAGTACAGTAACTACAACTAGCTAACGTTGTAGCAGCAGAGTGGACAAGTTGCTGTTAGCTGACAGTGAGGCACGTACCTGTCCATCAAAGTGACCACACCCTAATTTATGCAAAAACTTTAAGACCGAATAGAGAGGCGAAGTCCCTCCCCTTCCGGTGGGACTCATGGGACCTTATTTCCGAAAAAGTTTGTATTGAAGTCAATGGAGAGAGAAAGATTATCTTTTGTTCCCGTTTGAATTGTGCCACGAATTACACATATGATGTTTGTCAATCTTAAATAATAATTTCCATGTCAAAAATGTCACAGTTTGTGGTAAAACTGTTATAAGACTATGAAAAATGCACAACTAGAAAGACTACAAATACCAGAATCCCGGTCCCGACTAACTCCTCTTTTGTGTATGTACAGCACTCAACATGCCCAGACTTGTAGTGATTTTCACCTCTTTTAATACTTTCCGCCTCATTCTGAAAGAAAGAAGTGAAATGTGCAGTGAAGTGTGACGGCCGTCTTGGTGTGTGCTGCGAGAAGGGAGATGTAGTTCATTGAGCGGTTTCACACAAAATAAGTGTTACTTCATAGTTTTACGACACATTTTAATTTTTTTGACTTGTAAAATTATCTTTTAAATTGACAAACATCATATGTGTAGTTTGTAGCACAATTCAAACGGGACCGAAAGATAATCTTTCTCTCTCCATTGACTTCAATGCATAACTTTTCAGAAATAAGGTCCCATGGAGCTCAACCGGAAGGGGAGGGACTTCGCCTCTCTATATAAATAAAAGGGCCGCGTTATAAAACAATTCACTCAACAATTAATAATCATTAAGGTGGAATCTAACTATATCCCGAATTTTTTTTATTGCATCAAGGGGTAGAAACATGTTTATTTCTGCTGTAAAGTTGGGCATTTTAACATGGGGGTCTATGGAAATTCCTCCTTTCTGCAGTCATCGCCTATCGGCAAATAGATGACCTGCAGTTTGTGGCACTTCCTTATTGGCGTCCCGGCTCTGCCCCAGAGTTTGCCTCTTGGGATAAACACACTATTGGGCTGTAGATGTTATCTGGCCTGCATTCTTATAAAGCAAGCCAAACATGGTGCGGATCAGACAAGGTTCAGTGATGTCACAGCCACTTCCTGGTTCAAGGCAAGGAATGAGACAATATAACAGGTCGATGTGTTGAGGTCCTCAGGCCTTGATTCATTGAAGGCATTTCACGTTTGGTGCAGGTTGGACAATGTTGAGTGAAGTTATATCCAATCACTTTAATTGCAAGTAATGCCACGCAATTTCAAAGGCATTTCACGAACACTTGAAAGTTATAATAATCTAAAATAAATGATTGTCCTTTTACCCATTGTTCGAGGTTTCAACTCTTCTTTGAAAACCGTTGGGCTCCATCCACTTTCGTGCTCGGGCCCTAATAAGCTAAGGACCGAGGACATGCTGAGGGCAAATATATCTGACAGGAGGTCAGCTGAAATGAATCAGAATGTCATTTGATGCCTCCTTGTGGAGCTGTTCCAGGTATGTCCCAGTGGGAGGAGACCCCGGCAGACCCAGAACATGCTGGAGGGATGACATGTCTCTGTTGCCCTTTGTGTTACGTTGCTTAGCCTGTTACCATTGCAACTCAGATCTCGATAAGTGGCAAATGGATGGAAAGACTGTCTTCTCCTAATTCCAGACCCTACTGAAATTGTACCCATTTCTGCAGCTCTGTCCTGGAGCCAACAGTACAGCCAAGCTGAACAGAAATTGAAAAAAGGGACCGTATTGTGCTTATTTTAACAAAGTAATGTCCATCCTTCCATTCAATACATCCAAAAGAGGCTCGGTTTTTAGAGTGGTGTTGCATCTGCTCTAGCAATATTAGGCAGAACAGTATGCACTCTTAGGTGTGATGCTCAGGTGAGACCTGAGGTGATGTTTTCAGGTTTCATAGAGCCTCACTGTGTTAATAGGATTGATAAAATACAATAAATGCCAGGTAAAAAACTAAACAAAGAACAATTAAACCAACAATCTGATTTTAGACATGATGAAAATAATGTGAAGAAACTGAAAAAGAGAAAAGCCTTTGCTCAAGATTGTTAAAGGTTGAGTCTGAGCCTTTTACATCTCCTCACATCAAAGCCTCTGCTCCTGAGCCAACATTCACCAAATCTATAATAGATGCTAACTGTGCTTTCATAACTAATTACCATGCAACTGAAACATCAAAGGAATCACTATCAGGGAGTTTTCCAATCTGCCATCTCATCTCGGAGCAACAGACATATGTGACAGATATCTGGGTAACATTCAGTGTTCTTGTCAGTGGTTATTGTTAATTCAGAGGCACACCCAAGTCCAAGTGAAGGAACAAGAAAGGGAGCCAAACATCCCCGCTTGGAAATATTATAAAACATTTGGGGGGGCCGCTTATGCTTTGCTGAGGTGGAAATAAACTAGGTTAGTTTTCCCGCTGGTTGGTTGAAGGCACATGCAACGACACCTGCCTTCAATCTTCCAAGCTTTCTCAGTTCAAAGGCAGCGTTTCATGGGGGACATATTGCATCTTGTGTGCCAGTTTCCAGGCTCAAATAGTGACAGCAGCACTGAAGTCAAATCAAATGGTAGAGTATGATGCACTTTGTACATAGGGGAGAGTGGGGTAAGATTAGACAATTTAGAATTATGTTGTCCTCTACGCAAGGAACATGTTGATATAAGTCAAATGACAACAACCTTTACTTCAAGATGTCTTCTGTCCATCAAAATGAAAATAATGCATCTATCATAAAGGGCCATGAAAATATGACTTCTCAAAAAAAGGATTTTCTTGCTGCTTAACTTGCTTAACCCGCAACCCGACCCGAGCCCGCATATATGTGACCCGCTCTATCGAAATCAGTCGGAAGTCGCAACGGCTCATTTCAAAATAAACGTGGATTTGCATAAAAAACTATTTTTTCGGGGTTCGGGTGTTTTGTTTGATTTTAAACAAACAAAGTCTTGGCTTTCAGAATATGAAACTTTTATTTCCAGACTCACACGATAAATACATTCTTTAAGCTTGTAAAGGGAAGATGACAGGCAATCTGCTCTTCCGCAGCGCCGCTCCCCGTCCCTCCGGCTGACATTATGAATGTAAGCGTAGAGTAATCATAAATAACACGGCAGGGTCCGGTACAGTTTGTTTTCATCTGATTTCAATTAAAACAAAGTCTTGGCTTTCAGAATATTAAACTTGTTTCGGCAAATTCAGATGATAAATACAACTTTGAAGCTTGTAACGGCATAATTACAAGCGGAGAACGGAGTAACTTAACGTCACAGCAGACATAACAACAGCCGGTGTTTCTCGTGAGGGTTTCCCCCGGGAAACAAACGCAATACACACAAACGCAAAATTACACAAACACACACACACGTATACACACACACACGCACTCGCGAGCTTCTCCCAGACCAGCAATCCAAACGAAAATATCTTCCCTCCGTAGTATTTTGATCATTTGCTCCGCTAATAATCAATCAGATCGATGGATTCCAGAGAAGAGAAAACTTTGAAGGCCTTTTTCTCAAAATGATGACTCGGAGACAGTCATTATATAATGTGACATATTTCGCTTAATATTTGGAGTACAAAAACAATCCTGATATCATTAGAAAGCTAAGAATCTCCACTTTCCAACAGTGTATACAACTCAAAATGTGTCTTTGGGTCAATGCGACTGATTTCGATGGAGCAGGTCACATATATTCTACACTATTCAGCCGTGCGCTCTACATAACATGCTAGCGCACGCACCGGGCAGAGGAGGTGCAATTTAGTCTCCCTGGCCCCAATATGGGGTTGAAGATTAAAGCCACCTAACTGAATAGCCCTCGACCTGAACGCACTCCTTAGGCCCCTGGGAGCAAAGGAGGGGTTCGGTCTGAGTGTCGCCCCGCTACGGTCACCCCGGATCAAAAGACAACTCGGGTGCACCGACAGAGCGGCCAGCTCGGACACTTTCTTGGCTTAAGTCAAGGCAAGTAGCAATGCTGTCTTCCATGAAGATACATTTATGTGGATTGACACAATAGATTTCATATTTTGACCCCCTACTCTCCCCGATAACTGACTGCAACAAGAAAGACCTGAATCTATGCATTTCAGTAAAGAAGTAAAGGATAAGTGTATGTCCTGCAAAAGACCAGGCTAAAACAAATCTAAGCCATTCGTTAATAACCAGCTTGATCGAGCTATGTTACTTTTCCGCGCCGTAGCATTGTGCCTGGATCTCAAGTGGCTGTCATTTACTGCACTTATGGTATTAGCGATGAATCAGTACGGAAATACTAAGTATTCGCTATGGCATTCCCAGGGAAAGTTGACAATGCTTGAATCATCATGTTTAGTGAAGATCAGACGGCTACATTCGTCTCTTCCCGACAGGTAAAACACTTTTCGGACTATTTTAAACACTTTTCCCGGCCTTTCAAAACAACTTGTTCCTGGTTTAGCCTGTCATTTGCTCGATATCCTTGTAACATGGATGCTCTCCTGGAATGACATATTCTGTGCATTTCCAGTGAGATCTTGTTCAATGCATTCAAACCATCGAATTCCCGTCCCGTGCCGCCGCGCTCAACTCTTGTTTCCGGACATTTTAAAACACTTTTCGACTATTTTAACCAACTTTTCCCCAATACCCCTTTTCAGACACCTTGGTTCCTGGGTTATAGCCTGTAGTTTTGTACGATATCATTTACATGGAATCTCTCTGGAAAGGCATATTCTGATGCATTTCCAGGAGATGTTCAAGTGTTAAATGATATCGTGGCAAAATGACAGGCTAACTTCTTCCAGACGTTTAAAAAACCTTTTCGACTATTTTAAACAACTTTTCCCCGCCTTTATAGCATGTTTCCTGGGTGGTATAGCCTGTTCATTTTGCGATTCATTTACATGGAATCTCTCCTGTAAATGGCATATTCTGTGCTTTCCAGGAAGGATGTTCAATGGGTTACAGATATCGTGCAAAATGACAGGCTAACTCTCTTCCAGGACATTTAAAAACATTTTCGGCTATTTAAAACTTTTCCCCCGCTTTCAAACACTTGTTCCTGGGTTATAGCCTGTTTTTGACTGCCGTCATCCTTACATGGATATCTCTTCCTGGAAATGGGACATATTCTGTGCATTTCCATGAGATGTCGCGCTCGCGCTCTCGCTCGCTCTCGCTGCCAAAGTGACAGGCTACCTCTTCTTCAGACGTTTAAACCACTTTGCCCGACCATTTAAACATGTATTCTGGCGTTGTAAAGTGCGGGTGGATGAGCGCTTTTTTTCCTGATGTTCGAGCATATTTAAAGGGTTACCGGGGATGATAATATCCTCCACAAGGAAGGGTGGTGGTGCCGTGAATAAGGCCGGATTGTGGGTGGCCGAATGGGGGGACGGTAAGCACGCGCAACATCGCACGCGCCGCCCCTTGTTTAGGGTGTTAGCCAGGGGGCATGAGGTTCGTGTATGGGGTGTGATCATCTGTTTAGTCCGTGGGGGGAGTGCTTAAGTCCGGGGCCGGGGACTCACGTGCACGAGGTTCTTGGAAGTGCCACTGTTGCCGGAGTCTCAGTCCGTCCTTTGGGGCTCTGTGAGGGGCTGAGAAGAGAGGTGTTTTCCCGCGAGGGTCGTATGTGATGGAGAACTGACATGGAGCAGGTTTTTGTTATTGATGGGTGGTGAGGGAGCCGTGGCTGGAGGCTGCTTCGGGGGTGTGTGACCGGGCTAACGGGGT
>NW_011336994.1:9406-10346 GCF_000735185.1 Notothenia coriiceps
CAGTAGACCATATATGTGACCCGCTCTATCGAAATCAGTCGGAAGTCGCAACGGCTCATTTCAAAATAAACGTGGATTTGCATAAAAAACTATTTTTTCGGGGTTCGGGTGTTTTGTTTGATTTTAAACAAACAAAGTCTTGGCTTTCAGAATATGAAACTTTTATTTCCAAACTCACACGATAAATACATTCTTTAAGCTTGTAAAGGGAAGATGACAGGCAATCTGCTCTTCCGCAGCGCCGCTCCCCCTCCCTCCGGCTGACATTATGAATGTAAGCGTAGAGTAATCATAAATAACACGGCAGGGTCCGTTACAGTTTGTTTTCATCTGATTTCAATTAAAACAAAGTCTTGGCTTTCAGAATATTAAACTTGTTTCGGCAAATTCAGATGATAAATACAACTTTGAAGCTTGTAACGGCATAATTACAAGCGGAGAACGGAGTAACTTAACGTCACAGCAGGCATAACAACAGCCAGTGTTTCTCGTGAGGGTTTCCCCCGGGAAACAAACGCAATACACACAAACGCAAAAACACACAAACACACACACACGTATACACACACACACACACTCGCGAGCTTCTCCCAGACCAGCAATCCAAACGAAAATATCTTCCCTCCGTAGTATTTTGATCATTTGCTCCGCTAATAATCAATAAGATCGATGGATTCCAGAGAAGAGAAAACTTTGAAGGCCTTTTTCTCAAAATGATGACTCGGTGACAGTCATTATATAATGTGACATATTTCGCTTAATATTTGGAGTACAAAAACAATCCTGATATCATTAGAAAGCTAAGAATCTCCACTTTCCAACAGTGTATACAACTCAAAATGTGTCTTTGGGTCAATGCGACTGATTTCGATGGAGCAGGTCACATATGTGTATGGAGGCTTATATACTGTAATCTCCCACTGCACATTTGGGAGGCAAA
>NW_011336994.1:10386-12706 GCF_000735185.1 Notothenia coriiceps
GCAATTTAGTCTCCCTGGCCCCAATATGGGGTTGAAGATTAAAGCCACCTAACTGAATAGCCCTCGACCTGAACGCACTCCTTAGGCCCCTGGGAGCAAAGGAGGCAGTTAGGTGGCTTTAATCTTCAACCCCATATTGGGGCCAGGGAGACTAANACTGGAGAGAAGAGTTGGCAGGAAGGTGTTTTTGGGTGAAGGAAGAGCATAGACGCTGGTATAGGGGGTGAAGGGGATGGAGACTCCTCCTTTTGTCTCTTCGGTCTCCCATAAACACCTCAGCATTCAGACGTATATCAGAGCGAAGGGCCTCTGCCTGTAACTCCTCTAATTTCCGTGGAAATTATTTACTCTTTGCACCAAGTAAGTTTTAGAAAGGACTACGACTTGTAGATTTATAATTGGTAGGCCTTCATAACCCTCCTGCTCCTTGGAAATCAGTTTGGTGCAAATTTGTGGTGTATTGGCATGCCCCAAACATTCTTTTGAGACTTTGAAAATTAGATCACCCTTACCGACTGAGGATGTCAGTATTGAGGGTGCTGTTGGGACAGACAGAATTGCAAACAACAGTTTTTGTCTCTGCATCATGCACCACCTGCTTGAAAAGAAGTGCAGAGTATATTTGAATTTGGGAAGAACCTTCAAATCTGCAGGCAATAAAAGGAGGCAGGCAACATGTCGAAGAGACGGTAGACATGGAAACAAAAAAAGGATAAGCTACCTGAACAGGGTATAACCTCTTTTGCACTCAGATATTTTAACTATATTTTTATGCTGAAAAGTTTGTACTTATGGGTGGGTCTAGAAGGATCTGAGGGGCTTACTACGCAGAGAGGGACGCACAGCAACGATGAAAGCAGCCTTCAGTGAGAGCAGGAAATGAGTTTACCACTGTAGAAAGTCTTATGAAAACACAGCAAGAGAAGGAGGGATCGCAAAGCCTTGGAGCCGCTCTGACCATATAAATATGAAAAACCAGACATACTCAGGGACCTTGGATGCAGAGGCATGAAACACTCTGCATACTTCCTTTTTTTTCCATTTTTTTATTTCGTATTTTAGACTCCAGAAAAACGCGATTCTGCGATCGCAGAATTGACCGCATAATCAGCAAAATGGCGCAGATTTTTAAAAGGGCGCATATTTATCAACATATTAATCCCCACATTTTTCCACACAAAGTTGAGAAAAAAAATGTTTAACTCGTCTTGACGTGACGTCATCAGCTCGCGCATCACAGAATGTAAACAACACTGTATAGAGTGAACGTGTGGAGCTCACACGATAGAGAAAACACCAAGATGAAAAAATCTAATCCATCTCATTTACCGACGAACATTTCTACTAAAGACCGGGCAAAAAGTGGGGGGAAACTATTCTGCACCCTGTGCAACTGTGTGTTGGAGCATAAGAGAAAATCGACGGTGGCGACCCACTTTGATTCATTCAAACATTCGAAAATGCTTGCTGCTGCTGTGGACAAGAGAGCCATTCAACTCACGTTCACCGAGGCATCAACCTCCAAAACCCTTTCGAGGGCTACAAGAAACGAAGTGAGTAGCCTACAAGATTGAAGCTGGTCAGATAACGAACGAGTAAATGAAAACAGAATGAGGCGGAGAAGTTTGAGTGTGTGTGGGGGGGTGTGTGTGTTTGAGATTAAAATAGCCCAATTGCTTTTACAATAAATAAACATTGAATGTGTTTAATTGAATAGTAAAGGGGTTTAACGTTAGTGGCAGGTTGTGTGTGAGAGAGAATAAATAAGACAGCCCAATATTTTTTTTAAATTGTTATTCTTTTCCCCCGCATATTTAGCATATTTCGCAACTTTCCGCATATTTCGCAACTTCCCGCAATTTCACCGCATAAAATCACATAAAAACCCTGCATGTTTAATCGCATAATCAAGGATTTTAGCCCGCATAATCAAGGAATTTAGCCCGCATAATCAAGGATTTTTGCCCGCGTTTTTCTGGAGGGTCTAATATTTATGTTACACAATGGTGTGAAGAAAGGAGTCTAGAGCCTCTATCGTGTACGTTGGACTCTATTCTTTCCTACTTACAGATACTGGTGGACAGGGGGCTTGCTCATTCCACAATTAAAGCGCATGCAGCAGCCATTTCGTCCTGCCACGAGGGATTTTGAGGCAGGTCAGCCTTCAGTCAGCCGCTTATGTTGCGTTTTTTGCAGGGGGTCAGGAGGCAGCGCCCAGTAGTGCACGCCTCCTCCCCGCAATGGGACCTGCCGTTGGTACTCGAGGCTCTGGTCACAGAACCATTTGAGCCTGTGGAGCTCTCCTCCCTGAAAGCACTTG